>NC_025998.2:111826918-112113704 GCF_000442705.2 Elaeis guineensis | reverse complement strand
TACATCCTTTGAGTTAGTAAGGAAGTTTAATTTATATTTTCAAGAATTGAAAATTTAAGGCATGAATTTACATAACTAACCATAAACAGCTCCTGACTATAGGATCATCACGAGGATGGTGATTGATCCGAAAGGTTGGTGTACGATCGCTTTTTTAAGGTAGATGAGTCTTGAGTCTACGGTGTGAAGACATCAGAGTGAGAGTACAGGTATTCGTTGAGAACGAGAGTACTGAGCGTGACCACCTCGAGAAGTCATAAGAAGTCTACCTTCTCATCGATGACTAGCTCGATGCTGCAGCTGTGTGTCTAGTTCTTTGATCTGAGGTACATCAACAGTTTACCTTGAGTGTGTTATAGTTTGACTACATCATAACTCGGTCTCTTAGCCATTCGAACCTTGAGGTGTATGTTGGCTGTAGTATATTCATTGTAGGAACCAAATCGCACTAAGATGGGATCAATCAACCTCGGTAGATGAGAGGAGTAGTCCTATGATGATTGAAAGATCGAGTCCTTAAGTCCATGGCCATGGCAGAGTGAAATAATAGAAAAGAGTTTTTCATTGAGGTTTCACATCAGACTTGGATCGATCGATTGATTCATATGACTGATGTTGGGTTTGACGAGTTCACCTTAACCCTAATTCAATCGGGACTCATGATAGAAGAACTCAATCACACAGGTAGCTGCACCGAGAGGTTCGTCTTCATTTCTGATGGGTTGCCACCATATACTGCTAGGTATCACTGATGGATTTTGAGAGCAATTAGAATGATCTTGATGATCGATCATTCTAATTATCTGAATTAGAAGAGTTCTGATCCATCGAAAGGAGTTTCGATGATGTCGATGATGAGATCATGATATATCTCATTACCATACGAAAATGAATCTAACTAGGTCACACAAACAAGATTTAGGGTCTGGATGTCATCAATTGAGCTAGCCCAGTTTGATTGATTTGGATTAGATCAAATTAGGTTCAAAAAAATCGTGCTAGCACACGATTGAGCCTAACTTTTTTCTCGTACAATCTTTTTCATCTCGACTGAGCCAAATGTGATTTGACTCACCCAGAGAATTTGAGAAGATTTCTCTCAGTCTGACTGGAGACAATCTAGCTCAGAAAAGTCTTGTCTTAATTCATGAGATGAATTTAAGACAACACATGTCAATTTCTGTCACCTGCCATTTCCGTTTTAGGACATCGGTCAAACGTTGACTTATGGATCTTAAACTGAAGGCCACTTGGCAAGAGGTCATTGGAGAGTTTTTGTGAAGTATCCACCTGCTAAATTAGGCCTCAAAGTGGGCGCCAAGATCAGATTGGGCATGCGCCCCAAATGGATAAAGATAGAGTCCCATGAGATGGGGACTCTATGCCTTGATCGACTCAAACTGTTGGGCGCCAATCTCACTATTTTTATCCAGTGTTGGCACCAACAGTAGGAGGATTTGGTGGGATTCTTATCTGATATGATCAGATGATATCACTCCACCAATCATAATTTTTTTAAAATTAATTAAAATTTTCTGATTGGTCGAATGATGTGGCACTGCATGGCGCAGCAGGGTTTATTTAAACCCTGTCTGCGCCTAGGGTTTAGAGAATTTGCTCAATACCTAGCAAAAGCCTGATATCCCTCCACTGCTCCATGCCCCCTCTGGTCCTCTCTCTCCCCTCTTCATGTCTAAAAAGTTGGGCGTCCATCTGGTGCTTGTCCAAGGCATGGTGGCTCCCTGATCAGAAGGCTGCAAGGATTTATCGAGAAGCTGCTGCTCCAGCTTCAGAAGATCTTTTGAAGATCTTCTAGATCAGATCCAGATCTAATTTTTGGAGCAAAGATTCACAAGGAGAAGATGATCCAGATTTTGCTTGAGTAGATACCGATAGAGGCCAGACGACTGTGTGGCTATTTTTGAACCTCGAGCATTGCTGATCTACAGGGTAATCTAGTTACCCTAGAGGTATGTCTCTAATCCTCAAGTTTTAGATTTAATTTTAGATTAAATATCAGATAATAAGAATCAGATTTAATAGATCTTAGATCTAAAATATCATAGGATAATTTTTTTAAAAAAATATTCCATCCCAGATCTCATTAGATCTGGAAGATCCTACAAGGAAAAAGGCGATTTTTCCTTCAACTGGTATCAGAGCCAGGTTGATGGCTCTATTTCAGATCTAATTTAGATCTAATTTTTATTTTTATTTATCTGATATTAATGAATTTCAGATGTTACATCAGATGTGATTGGATCTGAAATCAAAAAATTTAAAATTAAATCTAAGTAGATTTAACATGTATGAGATGCATGCTAGACTAGGAATAGTTTAAACTATGAATAGTCTTGAAGTTTTATATTTTAATATGATTAAAATATAAATTAGATCTAATTTATTATTTAATTTTTTGATGTTATAAATATTATATTCAGATCAAAAAATAAAAAATAAAATTTAATTAATTCATAAGATTGATCTGCTGCATGCCTAGACTATTTGTAGAATTGTTCTAGTAACTGTCTAGAATAGATTTTATATTGAATAGTTCAATTTAAATCTTATTTTTTAGATGTTACATGTGATATATCAGATCGGAAAGTATGCTAATTAGATTAGATTTTAATACATGAGATGTATGCAAAGTATGTATAAGTTAGATCTGAAATTATATATGTGATATGTAACTTAGATCTAACTAGTTTTGTAGTTAAATCAA
This sequence comes from Elaeis guineensis, assembly GCF_000442705.2. Lineage (NCBI taxonomy): Eukaryota > Viridiplantae > Streptophyta > Magnoliopsida > Arecales > Arecaceae > Elaeis > Elaeis guineensis. The sequence goes on along the minus strand of NC_025998.2, from coordinate 112,110,979 downwards.
TATTTCTGATTAAGGTATTCTTCATGGCCATCCGGTCATAAGAACAAAGTAGGGTTTAAGACCCTCTCCTCCCATTCAATGGGATGTTCTTATGGCATGTAGGGGTGCTGCGCATTCATCCTTAATCAGAAATCAAACTTACTTTTCTACAAAATTCTAGATCCTGAAATCCTAGGATTTATTTTACATATTTTATTTATGAACCCAAGACTTTATTAATGAATTAAGCTTATGAAATTAAATTAGGTCTAAAATTAAAAATTTCAGATTTAAGTCATTTTCATAAAATTGGATTCGGGCTTGGATAGCTCAATTAAGTCTAGCGGTTGATCAAACTGAATCAAAAGTTGGTTAGATAGGATCATGAAAGCTAATAATTGACCAGCCTAATAGGATTAAGTCTAGGTCAAGGTCGAATCATATTTTGATGTGATTTGATCAAGTTAAGACCTAATTTGGCTCAGTGGTTAGAGCCTGGATTGTAGACTAACCCAATTGATTCTGGTTCGACAATTTGATATCTAAGATAAGTTGGACAGATGCGACCGACTGATTTTTAATTAGGAGCTACTCGACTCGAATACGTTCTTGTCAAGTTAATGGCATATCCCTTCCACCGGTCTCACTTACCTGACCATATGTGTCGACCCAATTTTGATTTGAGGTGGCTAACAATTCGAGCTAACCCATGCCACTAGGTTAGTCATAATTGTTATGACTATGTCAAGTCAAGTTTAATGAGACCTAAATCAAATCTTCTTAAGAAAATATTAAGTCTAAGGTCTTCCACCATTGTGGATGTGCGGGCCCTTCCCAAGGTTGATTATTCTCGACTAGTTACAGTGGCTCAATTGCACCAGAAAGACACAACCATATCCATTAGGCATTGGATGCTATGGATTAAAGGATAGGTTGTGCTCAATATTTTGGATACGGTGAGGGACCCAATCAGGAATCTAATTCGTGCAAATGGTGGGTCTGACTTAACTAAGGATTGGAGCAATATTCCAAGCACGGTGAGCTTCATGAATTAGAGACCAAGTTTTGGGTGCACCATGATTAGAGAATCATTGGACAAGAGTTGTCCACTCATCAGTTGACCCATCACCAATAACTGTTAGGTGAGGTGGTGAGCCAGTCGGTGAGACCGCACCACCCACTAGAAATCACTAATCATAGAGATTTTCACATCTCTACTTAGGAAGTGTAAGGATCTGAGAAAATAGTGGGATCCTAATTTGTTTAAAAATGAAACTCCTAAACAAATTGGTTAAGTCTGATTACAAAATCTAACTAGAAACTCTTGACTCTCTATAGGAAACATGTCTGCATCCAACCTCCTGACCAAAATACTAGACACCCACAGATTGACTGGACCTAATTTCAAGGACTGATTGAGGAACTACAGAATTATTCTGGGTTCCAAAAAACTGACTCATGTCTTGAACCAGGACCTACCTGCCATGCCAGCACATCCGACTGTTGAACAGAGAGCGTCTCTGAAAAAGTGAACGGATGACGATAACAAAGCCAGGTACTATATGTTGGGTGCCATGTCTGATGACTTGCAATGCTAGCATAAGAACATTATGACTATCCGCCAAATGTTGGCTCACCTACAAGAGTTGTTTGCTGAACAAAGTCGCGCAGCCAAGTATCAAGTCTGTCAAAGGCTTTTTAAGGCTAAAATGCGTGATGGGCAGTCAGTCCAAGATCATTGTTTGACAATGATCAAGGACCTTGAGGAGTTTGAGAAGCTCGATGTCATCTTAGACAGGAATTTTCAGATTGATGTGATCCTTCAGTCCTTGCCTGATGCATATGGTCAGTTCATCATGAACTTCCATATGCATAAGATGCAGTGTACCTTGACTGAGTTAATGAACATGTTGGTTACGGCTGAGCTTTCTTTGAAAAGTTTAAAAGGCTCAGTCCTTACTGTGGAGCAGACTTCTTCCAAGAGAAAGTCTTTTGGAAAAAAGAAAAAGTCTGCGAAGAAGCAGAAGGTGGATGGGAAAAGGAAGAAGACGGAACCGAAGAACAAGGCTGCTGAAAAAGAAAAATATTTTCACTGCAATTCAGACGGCTATTGGAAACGAAACTGTCCTCAGTACCTGGCCACCCTGAAGAACAAGAAGGATGGTCCTTTTGGAGGTATGCTCGTTATAGAATCTAATCTTACGATTTTCTCTGCATTCAGTTGGGTACTTGACTCTGAGTCTAGTGTTCATTTGTGCACTTCTATGCAGGGTCTTGAGGAGAGCAAGAGGCTGAGGGATGGGGATATGATCCTACGCATCAGGAACAGAGCAAGAGTTGCTGCTGTGGCCATGAGAACCTACTCTCTGCAATTACCATTAGGATTAGATTTAGTTCTTAGAGACTGTTATTATGTGCCTGCAGCAAGCAGGAATTTGATTTCTGTTTCATGTTTAGCACAAGAAGGCTATGTGATTAGCTTTCATAAAGACCATTGTAACATATTTTATGAAAATAATAAAGTTGCAAATGATTTTCTTATTAATGGTCTCTATCAGCTACATATTGATGTTATGTAGCTGTATTTAATATCGAGAAAAATGTGAATGCCATAGGAATTAAAAGGCCTAGAGATAGTCTAAATGATAGGTATCTGTGGCACCTAAGACTAGGTCATATAGCGAAAGACAGAGTTAACAAGTTGGAGAAATTCGGGCTATTGAGTCCGTTGACTTTCGAGTCATATCAAGTTTGTGAATCATGCCTTCAAGGCAAAATGACCAAGCTTCCTTTTACAAGACATAGGGAAAGGGCCACAGAACTACTTGCCCTAGTACATACGGATGTGTGCGGCCCATTTGATGTGCCGGCTAGAGGCAACTATGTCTACTTCATTATCTTTACCGATGATATGTCTAGGTACGGGTATGTGTTTCTAATGAAACACAAATCTGAAGCATTTGAAAAGTTTAAAGAATTCAGACATGAGGTAGAAAAACAAACAGAAAAGTCTATTAAGGTTCTTCGATCAGATTGAGGAGGCGAATACCTTAGTCGAAAGTTCCTAGACTATCTTAAGGATAATGGCATAGTCTCTCAATGGACTCCACCTGGAACGTCACAACTCAACGGGGTTTCAGAATGGAGGAACCGGACCCTATTAGATATGGTCCGTTCCATGATGAGCTTCATGGATCTCTGTGAGTTTCTTTGGGGACATTGTCTCATGACAGCAATATATGTATTGAATAGGGTTCCCTCTAAAATCGTTTCTACAACACCGTATGAGATATGGCATGGTAAGAAGCCAAGTCTGAGTCATCTCAGAATTTGGGGTTGTCTGGCTCATATCAAGAGACAACAGGCGGATAAGTTAGAGTTCAGGTCTTTTAGAGCTCGGTTCATAGGATATCCTAAAGAGTCATTAGGATACTATTTCTATATTTCAGAAGATCACAATGTGATTATGAATCGACATGCTATTTTTCTTAAAAAATAGTTTATTCAAGATGGTAGCATCGAAAGAATAATTAAGCTCAAGGAGAATGTCTCCCAAGAGCAACGAGCTAAAGAACCTGAGGAACCAAATCAATTAAAACCAGTCCTAACACAATCTTTTCCACCTCGTAGATCGACTAGGATTTTTCGTCTTCCTGAAAAGTACTTAGGTACGATACAAGAGGATGTAGAGGAAATGTTCCTCACGAGAAATGGGGCTCATGGTGATGACCCCAAGACCTATGACGAGGCGATATCAGATATCGACTTCGAGAAATGGTTAGAGGCAATGAGATCAGAAATTAACTTGATGTACTCAAACCAAGTCTGGACCTTGGTAGATCCATCTGAAGGTATTGTACCTATTAGGTGTAAATAGATCTTCAAGAGAAAGATAGATGCAGATGAAAATGTGAAAATATTCAAGGCTAGGCTCGTAGCGAAAGGTTATAGTCAGTGCGAAGGCATTGACTATCAGGATACCTTTTCGTCCGTAGCCATGCTAAAATCCATCCGCACATTGCTTGCTGTTGCAGCCTATTTCGATTATGAAATATGGCAGATGGACGTGAAAACGGTATTTTTAAATGGATATCTTGAGGAAGATATCTATATGGAACAACTGCTTGGTTTCACATCCAGTGATGATGATCACAAAATCTGCAAGCTGCAAAGGTCCATTTATGGACTTAAGCAAGCATCTCGGAGCTGGAATACTCGTTTCAATTATGTGATCAAAATATTTGGTTTCATCAAGAACGAGGAGGAACCATGTGTATTCAAGAAGGTCAGTGGGAGCGCAGTTGTCTTCCTCGTACTGTACGTAGATGACATCCTCCTGATTAAAAATGATATTTTCATGTTGATCTCAGTCAAAATATGGTTGTCTAAGGAGTTCTCTATGAAAGATCTAGGAGAGACATCCTTTATACTGGGTATTAAGGTCTATAGAGATAGACCAAATAGGATGCTGGGACTTTCACAGAAGATGTACATAGAGGAGGTGCTAAAAAGGTTTAGCATGGAAAACTCCAAAAGAGGTTTAGTACCTTTTAGATATGGAATTCATCTCTCCAAGAAGATGTGCCCTAGCACACCTGAGGAGATTGGACGCATGAGTAAGATCCCTTATGCTTCCACAATAGGAAGCCTTATGTATGCCATGCTATGTATACGACCTGATATAGCCCATGCTGTGAGTGTCACAAGCAGATATCAGTCGAATCTAGATGAAGAGCGTTGGACTTCTGTGAAATATGTCTTTAAGTACTTGAGAAGGACTAAGGATATATTTCTAGTCTTTGGAAATGGAGAACTCCAGGTTCAGAGATTTACAGACTCAGATTTTATGTCTGATATAGATGATCGAAAGTCGACATCTGAAAGTCTATTCATTTACAATGGTGGTGCAGTTAGCTGAAAGAGTTTCAAGCAGACGGTGATTGCTGATTCCACCATGGAGGCAAAGTATATTGCTGCATCGGAAGCTGCGAAGGAGGTATTCTTGTACAAAAAATTTACTACAGAGCTTGGAGTGATGTCATCGGATGCCATCCCTCTTTACTGTGACAATAATGGTGCCATAACTCTAGCTAAGGAGCCAAGGTCTCATCAGAAGTTCAAGCATATCGAGTGGCGATTTCATCTGATCCGTGATTACCTCGAAAAAAGTTATGTCGAGGTTAAGAGAGTCGACTCCACAGATAATGTGGCAGACCCACTGATAAAGCCATTAGGCCAGCAGAAGATCGAAGCCCACCTTGAGAAGATGGAACTTAGATATGTAGCCAATTGACATTAGGTCAGGTAGGAGTTTGTTAGATGTGTGCTCTAGATGCCAGATTGACTGATACATTCCTATACAAATATAAGAGTAAATTTATAATTTTGACTATAAATGAATAAAAAGATTATTCTACTATCACATTATGTACATTATATCTGTGATACATCCTTTGAGTTAGTAGGAATGTTAATTCATATTTTCAAGAATTAAAAATTTAAGACATGAATTTACATAACTAACTCATAAACAGCTCCTGACCATAGGATCATCACAAGGATGGTGATTGATCCAGAAGGTTGGTGTACGATCACTTTCTTAGGGTAGATGAGTCTTGAGTCTATGGTGTGAAGACACCAGAATGAGAGTACAGATATTCATTGAGAACAAAAATACTGAGCGTGACCACCTCAAGCAGTCATAAGAAAGTCTACCTTCTCATCGATGACTAGCTCGATGCTGCAGCTGTGTGTCTAGTTCTTTGATCTGAGGTACATCGATAGTTCACCTTGGGTGTATTATAGTTTGACTACACCATAACTCAATCTCCTAGTCATTTGGAACCCTGAGGTATATGTTGGCTGTAGCATATTCATTGTAGGAACCAAATCGCATTAAGATGGGATCTATCAACCTCGGTAGATAAGAGGAGTAGTTCTATGATGATCGAAAGATCGAGTCCTTAAGCCCATGGCCATGGCAGAGTGAAATAATGAAAAAAAAATTTTCATTGGGGTTTCACATCGGACTTGGATTGATCGATTGATTCATATGACTGATATTGGGTTTGACGAGTTCACCTTAACCCTAATTTAGTCGAGACTCATGATAGAAGAACTCAATCACATAGGTAGCTGCACCGAGAGGTTCGTCTTCATTTCTGATGGGTTGCCACCATATACTACTGGGTGTTACTGATAAATTTTGGAAGCAATTAGAATGATCTTGATGATCGATCATTCTAATTGTCTGAATCAGAAGAGTTCTGGTCCATTGAAAGGAGTTTCGATGATGTCAATGATGAGATCATGACATGTTTCATTACCATACGAAAATGAACCTAACTGGATCATACAAACAAGAGTTAAGGTCTGGATGTCATCAATTGAGTTAGTCTATTTTGATTGATTTGGATTAGATCCAATTAGGTTCAAAAAAATCGTGCTTGCACACGATTGAGCCTAACTTTCTCCTCGTACAATCTTTTTCATCTCGATTGAGCCAAATGTGATTTAACTCACCCAGAGAACTTTGAGAAGATTTTTCTCAGTCTGACTAGAGACAGTCCAGCTCAAAAAAGTCTTATCTTAATTCATGAGATAAATTTAAGACAACACATGTCAATTCCTGTCACCTGCTATTTTCGTTGTAGGACATCGGTCAAACATTGACTTATGGATCTTGAACTGAAGGCCACTTGGTAAGAGGTCATTGGAGAATTTTTGTAAAGTGTCTACCTGCTAAATTAGACCTCAAAGTGGGTGCCAAGATCAGATTGGGTGTGCGCCCCAAATGGATAAGGATAGAGTCCCATGAGATGAGGACTCTATGCCTTGATCGACTCAAACTGTTAGGTGCCAATCTCACTGTGTTTATCCAGTGTTGGGACCAAAAATAGGAGGGTTTGGTGGGGTTCTTATCTGATATGATCAGATCACATCACTCCATCAATCAAAATTTTTTCAGAATTAATTGAAATTTTTTGATTGGTCGAATGATGTGGCACTGCATGGCGTAGCATGGTTTATTTAAACCCTGTCTGCGCCTAAGGTTTAGAGAATTTGCTCAATACCCAGCAAAAGCATGATATCCCTCCACTTCTCTATACCCCCTCTGGTCATCTCTCTCCTCTCTTCACATCCAAGAAGTTGAGCGTCCATCTGGTACTTGTCCAAGGCGTGGTGGCTCCCTGATCAGAAGGCTGCAGAGATTTATCGAGAAGCTGCTGCTCCAGCTTCAGAAGATCTTTTGAAGATCTTCCAGATCAGATCCAGATCTGATTTTTGGAGCAGAGATTTGCAAGGAGAAGATGATCCAGATCCTGCTTGAGTGGATATCGGTAGAGGCCAGATGACTGCGTGGCTATTTTTGAACCTTGGACATTACTGCGAGCATCTACAGGGTAATCTAGTTACCGTAGAGGTATTTCTCTAATCTTCAAGTTTTAGATTTAATTTTAGATTAAATATCAGATAATAAGAATCAGATCTAATAGATCTTAGATTTGAAATATTGTAGGATAATTTTTTTTAAAAAATATTCCGCCTCAGATCTCATTAGATCTGAAAGATCCTACAAGAAAAAAGACGATTTTTTCTTTCACATAGCTATAGGAGCACAACTCGACTCCTCTTACTCTCCCATGCGACACCTCTTCTTCTTCTTATTTTTCTACCACTCCAACATATTTCTTTCCAATCGCCACCATCAACCACAACACCATTGTTGTTTACCGCTCAATATGCCAGCTCACTATGTTATAACCAATCCTTTTTTTGGGTGGAAATAGTGGCCAGTCCTTTGTTGCTGCTGTCTTCCCTCCTAGGCCAACAATGAGCATAATCTATTTGATTTTTCTCTAAAATTTATCACATATGATGATATGATTGTGATGTATGTTGAACCGCTTCAAAATGACATTCTATATTAGGTGAGCTCCGAATCTCCCGGTTCACTTCTCCCTATCCAATTATTGCCTTCGATGGCTCCACCACTACTTGATCTCCCTCTCTCACTTCAACCTCGCTGTGGAATCATCATGGCCCTTCAATTATTGTACTATATGAGAGGGATTCAGCTTTTTGATCTAGTCATCCTCTAATCAGCTAGTAACTAACAACTGGGTAGGGATTGATAGCAATAATAGTGAGGGATGCATAGTAGGTAATCTAATTTCATCTACCTTTCATGTTCTTTTTTCTTTCTTTATGGATTAACTATTGCAAGTCCAAAGATTCTTTAAAATAATCCATTCTTTTTCAATTTATTGGTTTTATAATGAAAAGTATAGGATTTTATCACCTCTTCAATATATAACAGTCATATCTCTTGTAATAAGAAAGCAAATCCATTCTAACAGCATGAGATATGAATTAATTTTGCTTCTTTCCTTTATTGTTCACTCTTCGATCAGTCTCCTATTAGCTATTCTTATTTCATCCCCACCATTGCAATCGAAACCATCTTTGCTCTTTCAAAGTCAGCTCGAGTCATACTCATCCATTAAGTGTCTGCAATGAGACATGACCCACAACAAATGAAGGGGATGGAGGGAGAATGAAAAAAAAAGAATTATATTAAATGCTATATCAGGATTAGCAGCTTCAAGTGAAGACCAAATGAGCCTGCAAGTAGTAGTCTATCCCATTCACTTGAATTGAATGTTTATTCTTTAATGTCACAAAAAAAGACTCATACTTAAGACTTTGAACTTGTTGAGTCAGAAGCTACAATTTGCAGCTTTAGAGATGGGGTAGTCAATTTGGACATGCTTGATATTTGCAATTGCAATCGTATAAAGCAATTATCTTCTTTACTCCAATTGCTCTCTTTGTTTTGCAATTATATTCTTTACTCCAATTGCTCTCTTTGTTTCTGGTTTCTTGATTTATCTATTGGGTCAATCTGGTTGGTTAACCATAACTGAACTCTTTGGCTTAGAGAGGACAAACTAGGCTAAAAAAAGAGTTTTAACAAAAAAAAATGGGGCTCTTTGGCTCTTCCTTGATGAATTCCTTGGCTCAAAGTCCATGTTCTATTAAATATTGGTAGGAGAACAACCCACAACCACCTCACCCCCCTACTTCAATTAAAGCTTGAGACCATGCAGTATTGAATGGCTCATTCCGACTAAGTACTACTGTGTCTTAGGCCATTGCAAGGAAAAATATAACTCAATCTTGTGAGAGTTTTTTTTTTTTTTCAAATAGAAGATGTAAAACTTGGACACTTTATAGAAGTAACTTGCAATTGATTTATCTAAGAACATCTTTGGTGAGGAAATCCATCTTTGTATGTGAAAAGCATTGGCATTCTAGGTATTCTACTTCTTTCTTCTCATCTGGGGAAGATAAAAGAGGCATTGGAAGAGGAAACATTGAAAGAAATTCCATAGCTCTACCCCTTAAAAATTGGATGCTCCATAATAGTATTTGATGATTGATTTATCTAAGAATATCTTTGGTGATGAAACTTCTCTCGTCCATGTTCGTAAGTGAAAAATATTGAGCATTGTAAGTATTATACTTCCTTCTCCTCATTTGAGGAAGATAAAAGAGAAATTGAAAGAGGATATCCTGACATCGAAAGCAATTCTGTAGTTCTACCCCTCACTTTCGTAAGCTGTACATACATCACCCTCCATTGTCTTAGCAAGGATTTCAACATACTCCCATATATAGAGCAATTCCTATTGTACCTCTTTAAATTGTACTAATTTACATACCATTACTTCTTCAAAACCATGAATACAATCCATGCCATCATCCATCATAGTATTGAAACCAAGATATGTTTATTATTTTCCTAACATTTCCAAACATTTTCAATAAAATCTTTTTGTAGAAGAATTTTAACAATAGTTTTGATGACTAGTAGATGTTATTTGAGAAAACTAGGATAAAGACCTCATCAATCTGAAACCAAAAGAGAATGAGTCTCATATCAAAATAGGATTCGATAAAAAATCCTATGGACAGACACTCTTCTTTTGAGTTCGTTATTACAAGAAGTTTCTATAAAGAATCGGACTAATGATGTATATAATACTTGAATTATTGATGTAGATACTACAATAGTTGGTTCTCATTATTTAAGAGACTATAAATATAATAGAAGCATAAAAATAATTGATACTTCAATTTTACCTTGAATTTTTCTGTCCATGATCAAAAATCTATTTTTTTTCTTTTTGATTGAAAAATTAAAGTAAAGTTTTTAAGCAATTTTTCTCAAATATCAATCTTTGCCGATTCATGAATTTTTCAAAATGCTAGTTCTAGTTGTATTGTTAGGGGAATAAGCTGGAATTATAACTCAACGGTAGAGTGTCACCTTAACATAGTAGAAGTCATCAATTCAGGACTAATTATCCCTAAATCTATTGTGAGTTTTTCTATTTTGACTTGCTCAATCTTGATATAAAGCAAGCTCTATTTTTTCTATTTTTCACTATTTTTTTTTTGAATTTTCAGCATCGTTCATCGCTATCGATCATCGGAAAGGAAAGTACCAGCCACACCACCATCGCCTCGGCCACTCCCGATCTGAGCCACATCGACTGTGGCCTCCGATCTAGGGGACAAATGGAGAACACAAGGTCCGTATTCCATGAGGAAGAAAAGAGGAAGAAGAAAAAAACAAAGAAAAAAGAAAAAGAAAGAAAGAAAGAAAGAAAAAGAGAAGAGAGTTTCTCTTTCCTCTCTCCTACATCTTTCTTGCCAATTTTTCTCTCTGATTTCTCTCTAAAAAATCTTACTTTCTCTTTTTATAGATTTCTCTCTCTAAAAGTATCTCTTTTTAGGTTATATCTCTCTTTCAAAGTTTTTTAATCTTAGAAAGATCCTCTAATAGCCTTGATAGACCCTTATAAAGAGATATTGATCATTGATTATTGCACAGCCTGCCGACCCTTATATCGATCCGATCGAGTATCATTAAATTTTCCCATCAATTACATCCTAGCATGACCCTTGAATTCTAGTTGATAAATTGGATATCTTAAATTGAACCAACTGGGATGTTGAGTGCTACCGCATAGCTAGTCTTGTGAGGATTTAGGATTTTTTTTAAAAATAATTATGGTTAAATTTTGATTAAAGTATGATTTTGGATATTAGATTTTAAAAGAAAAATTTTTGGAATCATGTGAATTCATTAAAATATATGTGAGGTAAGTAATGATTCATGTTCTCTAGATTTTTTAGTTATATAGCATTATTTTGAATATCGAACAAGTTGCTAATGAATTTCTATACGATTTATAAATCTGTGTTTTAAATAAAAATTGATATAAAATTTTAAAATAATATTTTTTTAGACTATTATTTTAATTTTTTACTAATCTGAAATCATATATGCATATTTTGATTTGATTATGAAATATATTTTATTCTATGAAAATTTTTTTGATATAAATCAGATTTAGACTCCTAGTCTGATTATATTCTAAATCCCACCAATTAGGGGTGATGCATTAGTATCCTGAGCTCATGATTCTGTTTCTGATAGACTATAGGATATAAATATGGTATTCCGGCCCAGCCACAAGATCTAAGTATGGTATTCTAATCCAGCCAGAGGATATAAGTGTGGTATTCTAACTTTGCCATATGGTATAAGTATGATATTTTGATCCAGTCACAGGATATAAGTATGGTATTCTGATCCGATCACAGAATATAAATATGGTCATAGTTAAAGATTGATGAATTATGTAGAATTTATTTTAAATTAGATTTTTATATATGATTGATTTTGAAATTAGATATATGATTATGTGTATGAATATTTAAAAGACACCAATATTATTGAATTCATATTTTGAAAATAAATTTTGATTACATTTGTCACTAATTAATGATAAATTATATTTTGATATTTTCAATTTGTTTTATCATGTGAATTATCTAGTCAAGATATTCATTACTTACAGGACTATCTAGCTTATTACTTTATATTTTACTATTTTTAGAGATCCTGAGAACTAGCTTGAGTCGAAGATTCGATATGAGAGAGCAAATTAGAAGCAAAATTCGATATCTTCATTTGGATTAGAATTTATTGATGTTGATGAAAAATTATAGAATATTATTTTATAAGATATTTAATTTAGTTATTTGAACTAAAGTTGAATATTAATTATTTGAATTTTATTCTGTTATTATTTTATAATATCATGATGAGACAACTTACATGCTTATGGAAAGACTTCTTCATGAGTATGCAGCTATTGTCATGACTCCTAACTCATGTTCTCGTATCAGGGGCACGATAGCTTGACTAGATACAAGGGTGTTAAAGAGTTTTGTGCCACAAAAGGAGAGGTAGGAAGTATAATCCATGCCTTTTTGAGGCTCCATCAGAAGCCTCAAGCCTGAAGTCCAAAACCCGAAATCCAAGTAAGTACCGGACTTGGGCCCAGGAAGTAAACCTAAAGGCCAGCCTAACTAGGGATCTGCACTTGTGTAATATGAGTTATATGTTGAGCTGAGCTTGATCCAAACTGGATCCATATGGCCAAGTTAACCAAGTCTATTGATTGCAATTGCGGTCAGGTCAATGTAACCTACTAATGTTATGATGCCACTCATTTTTTATCTTTTATTTTAGAAAAAAATAGGCTTCATAGGTGAGATGGAAGCAACCCGAAAAAGTCCATGAGATCAAAATTTACTAGCATCGGTAAATAAAATTATGATTATTATTATTTTAAGAGCAGCACTTACCAGCATCTATAACTCAAAATTTGCCCAAAGATTAACTATGAAACCCGAAGAAATATTGTTTAAAAAAAAAAAAGGATATACCGGACCCCCAAATAAAAAGTTAACAATCAAAACCAAACTAAAGGCCTAAAAGACGCCCTTAATGCTTAGATTGGGTCATACACAAGCACTCAGTCAACAGCTGGCCGTTTACCCAAAATAAAGGAAAAAAAATGAGAGCTGGCAATCTCTGCCTCACTCTTTCACTACTCCGCAGAAGCGCCAAAGAAACAAATGCTTTCACCCTCGGCGTTTTCCACCTGCCAAATACCACAATATCACAAAAGTTGCGCCCTTTTTTTTTTTTTTCAGAAGCCGGAAGAAGTAAGATGCGTCCCCCTTATATATATATATATATATATATATATATATAATATAATGTACAAGGTGGAAGGACAGGCTTGGAGGCTTGGGATATATTAGAGTTGCACATCTTTGGTACGACCACCTTGCCCAGAACAAAGAGACTTACCCAGCCACCCTCTGCAAACCAACAACGGACGAAGAATTGATCAACTGTTTCAGGCCCGCATGACGACAGAATATACACAGCACACTGAGGTAGACAACTGAACAAAGAGGTAGGCAGCCACTTGCCCCCCAGCAATGAGTTAGAGCTATCCACAAATACACAACGACAAACTTCAATCGAGACAAAATAGATTCATCGAGTTAAAAATAGAAAACAACAATCTACTTGTAGATCGTGACTAAAGCAATGGCTCAATTGATTCAGAACTAATCACCAAGGATGAGAAATGATGCCATTTGGGTTCCAACTGTTGGAAAATGTGTCTCAAAAAGCCAATCGTCAAGCTATTGACGGTTGAGCAACCAAGTATTGTAATTGATTTGTTAATAAATAAAATATATTTGACATCTTCATTATAAGCTTTCATCTTCTAATGAACTTCGTTGTTATGATGAAGTCCTTAGGACTATTTAAGTTCGATAAAGAGAGGATTTATCGATTAGTCTTTAAAACTGTTCACGACCAAATGATAAGCTGTAAATAAGGACGACAGCTTCTATCGAGCATAGGTCGCTGTAGGCCATATGGGTTGGTTGTCCTCTTAACCAAAGAGTGTGGAGACACTGGTATGGCATACAGGTGAGATGTAAGGGTACATCGTCATTGAACGTGACCAACTCCAGAGTATTCTGCTGTCGAGAATGTCTCTGATGGGATATAGGTATAAGTGTCCCTTAGACCTGAGATCGTCTCAGTGACTTGCAAGCAACTCACTGTACTTTGGTACTGGACTAACTGAATTTCTAATTCAGGGACGGAAGGCTTCTGGGCACAGTCAAGTACTTGCGAAGTCAGAGTGTAATCGAGATGGAATTGACCACTCCAAGAGTTGGAGAAGAATGAGTCGCTGTATTTCAATTTAGCAAAACCTTGGCCAGGGTAATCCATCAGATGGATTTGATATTTTGAAATACAATGTGGACAACCTGATCAGAGTTGATAGTTGAACTGTGGGGTATCCTATGATCATTTTGGTCAAGGGGATGAATTATATGAAAACTATATCCGCATGGGTTCTAAGGATGTTGTTCTACACATTCGACCTATCCGATCGTCGGGTACCATTGCTAGATGGTCACTTCGATTGGTACAGAAATTTATTCCTGTGCTACCGACTTAGGTTCGGACCTATGAGGTCACACACATTAGAGTTCATGATCCGATCGGATGGTTGATCAACGATTAAGAATCGTTCTAGGGTTAAATGATCAATACGATTGACATTTAACCCAGTGCAAGTATTGCAGGAGGATCGATTAGCAATTCGATTGCTAATTGGCTTAATTTGATTAAGCCAATGAACTGAGATTAAGTCTAATTAAATATGATTTAATTAAATTTAATTTGGGCTTGATTGGATCAAGTCCAATTGGTTTATTGGATAAGCCAAGTGCAAGGAAAAACTAGTCCTAGTTCAACTAGGACTTGGGTCAATCTAATTTCTAATTTGATTAGAAAATTAAATCAGATTTAAATCTAATTTAATCTGATTAAATTAGGTTCTTAATTGGGTTAAGACCTATTTTAATTAGGTTGATCTAATTTTGGTTTGATTTGGTTTGGGAAACCAAATTAAAACAAGTCATAAGATAGAATTCTAGTAAGACTAGGATTCCACCTTGCACCACATAAGCCTTCCCCACGCCCTCTCTCTTATTCAACGCCAATCTCCACTTATTTTGTGCGATAAAAGCCCTCTCCCAGGTCTCTCCCACGTTCACAAAAGGTCTCCTCTCTTCTTTCTTACATGGAAGGTGGTTTGGATCAAATCAAAAAGGAATAAGTTTAGATTTCGAATTCTATGAGATAGAGTTTTAGAAATCCAAAACTCTTTCAATTTTGCACCGAATTTATCCAAATTTTTTTTAAAATTTTTGTGACTTTTAGGGTACACATTGTGCACCTTTTGCTGGTAATCCATGCATGAAAATAAGGAGGAGGTGCTCAAGAGTTGGGCACCCCTTAACTTGTCATGTTTGGATAAGCCTTGACTAGGTATTTGACCTAGACAAGGACTCTATCATTTCTCTCTGTATAAAATGAGTTTTTTTGTGAAATTTTAGGAGAAGACAGAGATTTGAGAGACCTTTGTGCCATCCAAAAATCAGATAGAAAGACCTTTGGGTCGTGGAGATATAAAAGATGCAAGTTAGGATATCTAGAAAGAAAAATGTGAAGAAGAAGAGGGTCTTCTTCTAGGGTTTTTTGTTTTCATATCTTTCCTCCCTCCATCTTGAGTTTCCTGAGAGCGTCTCAGATCTGAAACTCCTCCTTTTACTTTCCATCTTTGGAAGAGTCCAAATCAAGAAGAAGGAGGCACCTGATCAACCATCAAAGAAGGATCAGTGCAGTACTAGCATACTGTGCTGATTTCCTGAAGCAGGACTTCTGATCAAGATTCGTGGGCTCGTGTGGACGACTCCTAGAGGCCGGACGTGTGTGCGGCTTGCAATATCATCCTTAAGCCCAGATCAGCGAGGTTAGAGCATCTAACTTGCAAGGTAATAGATCTGATCTATTGTTTAATACATACATTAGATGTGGTATAGAAACATGTTGAAATGATCAACATGTAGTTCATACTATATTTATATATATTTTAATTTCTGATTTAATGCTTTATAATAATCATGTAATAGGATCTTAGATCTAGGGATTCTCTGATTTTAGAAAATAAATTTTGATTTATTTTAATCTTCCGCTGTATGATCTTGAAAAAGTTTCAAGATCTAACCCTGAAACCCTAGATCTGGTTCCAACAATTGGTATCAGAGCAATGTTCTTTATTATATGATTATTTATATATGCTTAGATTATTTTTTATATTAGATCTAATTTATAATCTGATTATTAAATCTAAAATTAAAATTTTAGTTCAATCACGAACTGCAAGGTTGTCCTGCTGTAAGGTTTACCCCTTACAGTGCAAAGGTTGTCCTAGTTTGTGTAGATCTATCTTTAATCATAAATTTGTTAGATATGATCTAGATTAAATTTATAATTTATTAGATTTAAAAGATCTTTAAATCTGAAATAAAATCTCTTTGTTAATAATTTTTGTGCAAAGAAATTGTTTAAAGTTGAAATTATTTCAATTACATGAACCTGTTTAGATTAGATCTAAAGTAGTTTCATGTTTATTTCACTTGTATCTTGATTATGAATCAAACATGCAATATGATTGGTAGAATCATATTATAAAATTATTTTATAAATATGAAAATTATTTTTTGAAAAGCCAAAACCAACCCTCAGCCCAAAACTTAATTAAGAATTAAGAAGTTGTTTGATTAGGTTCTAGGATTGTGAATTTAAGAACCTAAGATACAAATCATAACACATTGGGTTAATGGGTTAGTGGGAATTAGGTCCATTAATTGGGTTAGACCTATGGTTAGATTAAAGATGGACTTAATTAGAGAATTGACTAAATCTAATCAATTGTTGTCTTAGATTAGGTCAAGGATTCTCTAGATCAATTACAATAGTTGTAGTTGGTCAAGTCCATGTCTTTAACGAGAACCAAATGGACTTGATTCTTGACTAAGCGGTCTAGCATAAACTGTTAGGTTGATCTAATCGAAACTAATTAAACTAGTTGGTGTCTAAGGTAAACCAGACCGGTGGTTTTTAATTGGGAGCCTACTTACCTGGCCATTTCTGATGGTGTCTAAGGCAAGCTTTGGCAGACCCTCCCACTAATCGAACTTACCTGGCCTCTTGATGAAATTATGTTTTGATCGGATCACTTGACTATTCGAGCTGACCCATGTCAGCTAGGTAAATCAGTGTGACTGATTTAGGTGCTCCTAGACCAGCCCTTTTAATGGTCTCCCTTAAGCTGACTTGGTGAAGCCAGTGGGAGGATCATGATAAGCTAGTTTATCTGACCTCATCCTCTATATTATTTAAATCCTCTAAAATTATTAGGTCCTTAAAATGATAAAGTTATGGAGATAACTGAGTCATAGCCTCCCATTAAGGTGTTTGATAATGAGTCCATTAACTCAATAATCATTGCAGACCCAAAGACCTGGTGCTTGTTGACTAATAGAATTATCACTCATCATATGACGACTTGAAAGTGTCTCTCTAATGGTGGTTAGGTGAGCCAACCAAAGTTGGGCTTAATCATTCGTTGGTTAGATACACCAAGTATGATCATGTTAATGGTTGGACCTAATCGGATCCTTACAGTGGAGGCCAAAGCCTACTGATTAGGTTTTTGGGGCAAAATTAAAATTACTAGAAATTATTTAGAGAAACAATTGGTTATGAACCTACCCTTAGATGTACATGGGTTGACCAACCAAAGTTGGGCTTGTGTGCAGTCTAAGTGGATTCTAGTACCCGCTAAGGAATTAGGGTAATTCCTCGAGTTGGAGGTAGAGGCTACCAATTCGAATAAAATAGTGGGAGAAACCTTTTGATTAAAGTCCAAATCTTTAGGTTTAATGAATCAATTACTAATTAGGTTATGGTTCTCCTTTGTGCAAATATGGCCACTTTCCTATCGCTCTAATCATTGTTGGACAATGATAAGTTGGTGGGACCCAACTTCGGTAGCTGGTACCGAAAGTTGAAGATAGTCCTGGAGCATGAACGGATCCTATATGTGATAATGGATCCTGCACCTGAGGAGCCAGCTGTCAATGCACGTGGAACAGTCAGAGATACTTACCAGAAGTGGCTCAGTGATCGGACCACGGTGCGCTGTATCATGTTGGCTGCTATGAGCGACGAGTTCAGTCGCAGATTTGAGACGGCTCAGCCAAAAGACATGCTTCAAGTGTTGGAGGATACCTTTGGCACACCCGATGACGTAGAGAGGCACAAGACTAGTTGTGCCATCTTCAACGTCAAAATGCGGGATGGTGCCTCTGTCATTGATCATGTATTGTACATGATCGAGCTGATGGAATGATTGAGTAAGCTCGGCTTTCCCTTGCATGAGCAGCTTGGGAAAGATGCAATACTGAACTCGCTGCCCAAGTCTTATCTCCCATTCCTCACTCATTATAGAATGACAAAGCCTGAAGAGAACAACCACGGATTACGGGGTTGCTTCAGAACTTTGAGAAGGATCACCAACTTTACAAGGAGTCGGTGAACTTAGTGGGAGGTTCGTCTTCTGGTTCTCGACCCTTTTAGAAAGGAAGAAGAACAAGAAAAAAAAAAGTGAAGAAGGTGCAAGTTCAGGCTGGGACATCAGTGCAGAGCCAGACCAAAAAGATCAAGCCTGATAAGAGTGTATTCTACTGGCAAGCACCCTAGATTAGATAGTGTGTCAGATATCTACTTATGGCACTGTAGGTTAGGTCATATAAACAAGAACAGAATAAACAGGTTAACTCAAGAGGAAATCCTCAAAGTCAGTGATTGTGAATCACTTCCAACCTGTGAGTCCTGTCTTCTTGGTAAAATGACCAAGTCACCTTTTACTGAAAAAGATGAGAGAGCTACTGAGCTCTTGGGCCTAGTACATACTGATGTATGCGGGCCCATGAGCACCAGTGCTAGAGGTGGATATTTCTACTTCATAACTTTCACGGATGACCTATCCCGATATGGATATATCTATCTGATGAAACATAAGTCGGATTCATTTGAAATGTTCAAACGATTCTGAAGTGAAGTAGAAAAATAAATTGGGAAGAGTATTAAAACTCTTCGATCTGATCGAGGAGGAGAATATCTTTCTAGTGAGTTTCTCACATATCTAGGAGAGAATGAGATTCTCT
Organism: Elaeis guineensis; assembly: GCF_000442705.2. Lineage (NCBI taxonomy): Eukaryota > Viridiplantae > Streptophyta > Magnoliopsida > Arecales > Arecaceae > Elaeis > Elaeis guineensis. Next base: position 112,091,962 of record NC_025998.2, on the reverse strand, counting down.
CCTAATGGACTCCTCCAGGAACACCACAGCATAATGGTGTGTCTGAAAGGAGGAATCGGACTTTGTTAGACATGGTCCGATCCATGATGGGTTTTGCTAGCTTGCTGATATCCTTCTGGGGATATGCACTCGAATCGGCTTGTTATCTGTTAAATAGGGTTCCAAGTAAGTCTGTAATTAAGACTCCATATGAGATATGGACGGGACGTAAGCCAGTACTTTCACACCTTAGGATCTGGAGGTGCCCGGCCTATGTCACAGACAAACTTGGACCTAGGTCTGACAAATGCTCATTCATAGGATACCCCAAATAGACAAAAGAATATTTTTTCTACCATGCTGATGAACAAAAGGTGTTCGTCAGTCTTAAGGCAATCTTTTTAGAAAAGAAGTTCCTTGGTGAAGGAACCATTGCCTCTAAGGTTGAACTTGATGAAGTTCAACAGGTAGAAGGACCGATACCAATAGCTGAACCTGAGTCGGATATGATTAGATCAGATCCGGAGCCCAATATACCTGCACCATTAAGGCGATCCGGTAGAGTACCGCCTTCAGCCGGATAGATACTACGGTTTCTTGGTCCGAGACGGTGATCCCATCGAACTTGATGAGAATAATGAGGATCCGATCACCTATATTGATGCAATGCAGAGACCTGATTCCGAAAAATGGCTTGAAGCCATGAAATCCGAAATGGAGTCCATGAATGGTGGAGCCATCTGCTGGAAGAGTTCCAAGCAGCATACTGTGGCAGACTCTGTTTGTGAAGCGGAGTACATCGCAGCATCGGATGCCGTGAAGAAAGCTGTGTGGCTAAAAAAATTTATCACCGAGCTTGGAGTAGCACCCTCCCTCGATGGTCCAGTCCTGCTCTACTGCGACAGCACTGGTGCCATAGCTCAGGTGAAAGAATCCAAAGCACATCAGCGAACGAAGCACATCTTGCGCCGCTTCCACTTGGTCCGAGAGATCGTGGATTGAGGTGATGTCGACCTTCAGAAGATCGACGGAAAGGAGAACCTAGCCGACCCCTTCACTAAAGCCCTGACGATAAAGGAGTTCGACAACCACAAGTCGAAGGTGGGTATTAGATACTGTGCCGAGTGACTTTAGGACAAGTGGGAGTTGTTGAGAAATGTGTCCCAAAAAGTCAATCGTCAAGCTGTTGACGGTTGAGCAACCAAGTATTGTAATTGATTTGTTAATAAATAAAATATATTTGACATCTTCATCATAAGCTTTCATCTTCTAATGAACTCCGTTGTTATGATGAAGTCCTTAGGACTATTTAAGTTCGATAAAGAGAGGATTTATCGATTAGTCCTTAAAACTGTTCACGACCAAATGATAAGCTGTAAATAAGGACGACAGCTTCTATCGAGCATAGGTCGCTGTAGGCCATATGGGTTGGTTGTCCCCTTAACCAAGGAGTGTGGAGACACTGGTATGGTATACATGTGAGATGTAAGGGTACATCGTCATTGAACGTGACTAACTCCAGAGTATTCTGCTGTCGAGAATGTCTCTGATGGGATATAGGTATAAGTGTCCCTTAGACCTGAGATCGTCTCAGTGACTTGCAAGCAACTCACTGTGCTTTGGTACTGGACTAACTGAATTTTTAATTCAGGGACGGAAGACTTTTGGGTACAGTCAAGTACTTGCGAAGTCAGAGTGTGATCGAGATGGGATTGACCACTCCAAGAGTTGGAGAAGAATGAGTCGCTGTATTTCAATTTAGCAAAACCTTGACCAGGGTAATCCATCAGATGGATTTGATATTTTGAAATACAATGTGGACAACCTGATCAGAGTTGACAGTTGAACTCTGGGGTGTCCTATGATCATTTTGGTCAAGGGGATGAATTATATGAAAACTATATCCGCATGGGTTCTAAGGATGTTGTTCTATACATTCGACCTATCCGGTTGTCGGGTACCATTGCTAGATGGTCACTTCGATTGGTACAGAAATTTATTTCTATACTACCGACTTAGGTTCGAACCTATGAGGTCACACACATTAGAGTTCATGATCCGATCGGATGGTTGATCAACGATTAAGAATCGTTCTAGGGTTAAATGATCAATACGATTGACATTTAACCCAGTGCAAGTATTGCAGGAGGATCGATTAGCAATTCGATTGCTAATTGGCTTAATTTGATTAAGCCAATAGATTGAGATTAAGTCTAATTAAATATGATTTAATTAGATTTGGTTTGGACTTGATTGGATCAAGTCCAATTGATTTATTGGATAAGCCAAGTGCAAGGAAAAACTAGTCCTAGTTCAACTAGGACTTGGGTCAATCTAATTTTTAATTTGATTAGAAAATTAAATCAGATTTAAATCTAATTTAATCTGATTAAATTAAGTTCTTAATTGTATTAAGACCTATTTTAATCAGGTTGATCTAATTTTGGTTTGATTTGATTTGAGAAACCAAATTAAAACAAGTCATAAGATAGAATCCTAGTAAGACTAGGATTCCACCTTGCGCCACATAAGCCTTCCCCACGCCCTCTCTCTTATTCAACGCCAATCTCCACTTATTTTGTGTGATAAAAGCCCTCTCCCAGGTCTCTCCCATGTTCACAAAAGGTCTCCTCTCTTCTTTCTTACATGGAAGGTGGTTTGGATCAAATAAAAAAGGAATAAGTTTGGATTTCGAATTCTATGAGATAGAGTTTTAGAAATCCAAAACTCTTTCAATTTTGCACCGAATTTATCCATATTTTTTTTGGAATTTTTATGAATTTTAGGGTACATATTGTGCATCCTTTGCTGGTGATCCATGTATGAAAATAAGGAGGAGGTGCTCAAGAGTTGGGCGCCCCTTAACTTGCCATGTTTGGATAAGCCTTGACTAGGTATTTGACCTAGACAAGGACTCTATCATATCTCTCTGTATAAAATGATTTTCTTCATAAAATTTTAGGAGAAGATAGATATTTGAGAGACCTTTGTGCCATCTAAAAATTAGAGAGAAAGACCTTTGGGTCGTGGAGATATAAAAGATGCAAGTTAGGGTGTCTAGAGAGAAAAACGTGAAGAAGAAGAGGGTCTTCTTCTAGGGTTTTTTATTTTCATATCTTTCCTCCCTCCATCTTGAGTTTTCTGAGAGCATCTCAGATCTGAAACTCCTTCTTTTACTTTCCATCTTTGGAAGAGTCCAAATCAAGAAGAAGGAGGCACCTGATCAACCATCAAAGAAGGATCAACGCAGTACTAGCATACTGTGCTGATTTCCTGAAGCAGGACTTCTGATCGAGATTCGTGGGCTCGTGTGAACGACTCCTAGAGGTCGGACGTGTGTGCGGCTTGCAACATCATCCTTAAGCCCGGATCAGCGAGGTTGGAGTGTCTAACTTGCAAGGTAATAGATCTGATCTATTGTTTAATACATACATTAGATGTGGTATAGAAACATGTTGATATGATCAACATGTAGTTCATGCTATATTTATATATATTTTAATTTCTGATTTAATGCTATGTAATAATCATGTAATAGGATCTTAGATCTAGAGATTCTCTAGTTTTAGAAAATAAATTTTGATTTATTTTAGTCTTCCGCTGTATGATCTTAAAAAAGTTTCAAGATCTAACCCTGAAATCCTAGATCTGGTTCTAACACCAACGGCTTATTGATGTTAACTATCACAGAGCAAAGCTTGCGAAGTGCACATCTATAAAGGTTGCCGACAGTCGGGTCGGTTGCAAGAAGTCTTTTCTCGACAAAGCTTGTTATTGGTTCTAGATTGAAGCTTTTGATGTGCCATACAGGGATTTGATTGTAAACTTTTAGCAGGGCTGTAGGGTTGTGACGATCCTTTTAGGAGAATAATGGACCACATACAATATATTACGATGTGTGAAAATATTTATGATGGAAATTATTTTCTGCATCTGATGTACCAATTCAACAATATATTGACCTATTTATATGCCATCATGTGGACATTCTAACCACCTCAGCTTAAGGAATGGTTTGACAATCAGACCATGTTATTCCATCCCAAAATCAATTATTGGTGGAGTGTTTTGTTAGATTTTGGCACATCAAATTCGATCCACAATAACGAAGCCTACAGCAGAAAAGCTCAAGATAGAGAAACCTATAGTGCAGGCGTGCAGCCTACAGCATGCGGCCCATAGTGCACAGCCCAGAATGGGCGGTCCACCACATGGTCTAGGAGATGGGGCACGTGTGGTTTCACGAAGTCCATCATGTGATGTGCGGTCTTTATCGCGGTCCATGTGCTGATTTGCGCAATCGGACAACCACGGATGCTTGCGAGCGCGATCGAATAGCTACAGACGCATGTAGGGGTGATTATGTGGTCAGAATCCTAACAGGAGTCAGTTTATGGCTTGTAAAAGGAGTCTAATGGCCTGTGGATAGGAAGCAGCGGCCGAGAGAGGCTAGCAGCAGCCAGAGAGTCTCTTTGGAAGGTTTTGAGAGCATTGTAAGGGTTTCTTTTGTGCTTCTTATTAAGAGAAAGATTGATGTATGAGAGTTAAGATGGTGTGATCTCCTCTTATATTTGTTCTTTCTTTTATAGTGAAGCTTGTATGCCCCATAGAGCTAGATAAGTCTTGGATTGATCTACGTATTTGATTATGTCTTTTATGCATCTCTATTCTTTCTTCCTATTACGGTATTGACATCATCACCAGTGTTTGCGATTTTAGATAGAGGATCCATATTTCGCACTTATGAAGTATTCTTCCTAATAAGTGGTATCAGAGCACGTGGTTGTTCAGGATTGCGGTAATGTTGATCGAGATTGAAAAAGATGGAGAAGATAGGCTCAATCAAAATAGAGATCAACTGATATGATGGGAAGAGCAATTTCTTTCTATGGCAAGCGAAGGTGAAGGATGTGCTCATCCAACAAGGATTGATTGATGCTTTTTTGTGTGAGGAGAAGCTGACTACTATGAAGGAGAAGAGTTGGAAGCGGCTCTAAATGCAGATGGTGAGTATGATCCGTTTGTACTTGACGGATGATGTGGTGATCTATGTGTTTAGTGAAACTTTTTCAATGACGATGTGGATGAAGCTCGAAGAGATATATATAGCGAAGTCACTCACCAATGCTCTCTTTCTCTGGAAGCAATTCTACCAGCTATGGATGAACGAGAGATAGAGTGCGTAAGAGTATCTCAGCAACTTTCAGAAGATCCTTATTGATCTCCTCACCATTGGTGAGAAGGTTGAGGAGAAGACTAGGACGTTGGTCTTGCTTTTATTACTTTCTCTTTCTTTTGAGTTTTTGGTGATTACTCTTTTTGTGAGAAAGAGCACCATCAAGATAGATGAGATCACTTCTGCACTTCTCCAGAATGAGATTCACCGGCGGGAGAGTCAAGTTTCAAGTTCAGGTGGCGACTTTGCTATGGCGGTGACCAGAGGTGGTGGTGGCAGAGGATGAAGCAGCAGAGGATCGCAAGATGGGTGGCCCATCTAAGTCAAGGGACTATAGCAAGATTAGGTATTACAAATTTTATAAGTTAGGACATCGAGTCAGAGATTGCGCATAGCTCAGATATTAGATGAGGGCTACTGCAGCAGCGGTCCAAGATAATGAAACAGAAGAAAGTGATGATATTCTTCTAGTGTCTGATGAGGTATCTACTTTTTTTTTTCATAGTAGGTTTTAGATTCTGCATGTTCACATTATGTTTATTGTAGAGAGGAGTAGTTTGACTTTTTATAGAGTAGTGAGTGCACTGTTCATCTGTCGAATGGATCGAGCTATGCGATCAAGGATATTGGGATTGTCAGTTTACAGACTCGTGATGGAATAATAAAAAAATTAGACGAAGTCTGATATATATCCAATTTCAGGAATAATCTAATTTCATTGAGCAAATTGAATTCAAATAGCTACAGGTGGAGAGCTGATAATAGAATCCTGAAAGTTTTACCGACATTAGGATTGTGTTGAAGGAGAAGAGATATGGAGGATATTACCTCTTAACAAGGAGCTCAGTGTGATATGGAGCTTCAGAAGCTAACGGGAGCTCAGAGCGAGGTAGAGCTCCAGGTATAGATGGATTGGGCACAAGATGGGAGACTCGAAAAGATAACAAATGACGTCGCAGGATAAAGTTCCTATTGTCATAAGAGGCTATCCCGAGCAGATCTCAAATCAGACAGATCACAATATGTGATAGAGATGGGATCAAGACTTCTATGTTTGTCCATTCATGAGTAGTCAGGCATATGCCCCAGAGCATAGGGGTGAGATCATCAAAAAGTTTTCAAAATTATGTGAAGGTCGAATATTGAGTCGAGATAGCGATTATTGAATTTTGGTGCCTCAAATTCGATCCACAACAGTGAAGCCCACAATAGAGAAGTCCAAGATAGAGAAGCCCATGATGCAGGTATGCAGGCTTGCAGATGCAGCCCACAGGCATGCAGGCCTACAGTGTGCAGCCCAAGATGCGATCGTGCGGTCCAAGAGATGGGGTGCACGGTCCACGCATGGTTTCATGCGGTCCACTATGTGCCGCACAGTCTTTGTTGCAATCTACGCATGGATTTGCATGATCGAATGGTTACGGATGCTTGCGAGCATAATCGGATAGTTGCGGTGTGTGCAGGGGTGATCAGGTGGCTAGAATCCTAACAGGAGTCAGTTTAGGACTTTTAAAATTAAGGGGCCTAATAGCCTGTGGGTAGGCAGTAGCGATTGAGAGGGGCTAGCAATGGTCAGAGAGTCTTCTTAAAGATTTTGAGAGCATTATAAGAATTTCTTTTGTACTTCTTGTTGAGAGAGAAATTGATGTATGAGAGTTGAAAAGGTGTGATCTCTTTTTGTATTTGTTCTTTCTTTCATAGTGAAGCTTGCATGCCCCGTGGAGGTAAGTCTTGGACTGATCCACATATTTGATTTTATCTTTTATGCATCTCTCTTCTTTCTTCCTGTTGTGGTATCGACATCGTCATCAGTATTTACAATCTTCAACGAGAGATCCATATTCCATACTCATATAAGAGATCCTTCCTAATATATTTTTCGATCAAATCTCACAGCAAATTTGGAAAATTTTCAAGGCTTCGATGCCACCCATCGGATCACTTTGCTGGGGTGCCAAGTGAATCGTTGTTTTCATATCAAGAAAGGGCACTAATTTTGGCCATATTGAGATCTTTGATCCCAAATTGGAATGCTTTTATCCAATCAAAGAGCTTCTAAATCTTAATCTTGACCATTATAACCCTTTTTCTCATCCAAGTAGGGTTCTCTTTGTTACCATTGATTCTAAGGAGAATAGGCATCGAGGGACTCCATCCCTATGCTGAAACCCTTCGCCAAACCAGCATGCCAATCAAAACCCTCTACAAAATCAAAGATAATAAGGGGAGCTTGAGGATAGACTCGATCTAGTGGTCACAGACCATGATGAGGGAGGGGATGATGGAGATGATGAGGAAGGGGATGATGATGAAGCGGTGTTGGTTGATGTTCATACAGTGGTACTAATGGTGCTAGATCTTGGTGGGGCCGAACATGCACCCTCCATGAACCATGTTGCCGAAGGCTCCTTAGCCAACGTGATGCATGCCATTGCTAGGGACATGGGGGATATGGGAAATGGCATGGTTAGTGCCTTTAGGACTCGACAAAAGTCTAATGGTTGGTGTAGTTGGAGATGATGAAGGGCTATTGACAGTTCCCAGAGAAGTTTGTGTGAATGAAGTAGATGAGGCCTTGAGGATGTTAAAGAGGAGGATAGAGTTGGATATATCAATAACTATATTGCCCTCAAGGGGTTGGATGGTGCCAAGAGGGTGTATGATGGCTATGGAGGAGGCGGCTGGAGGTGGGGGGGAGCTAGCACTAGATGGAGAGAGGTTAGGGTTTTGAAATGAAATAGTCCATATGGTAGAAATAAATTGGCTCAATGCATCATATCCTAAATCTAGGAATTAACACGATCATGCTACCAAGAGATGCAGCCTATAATAACACAAAAATAATCAATTATAATTAGTTAAAATTCATCATAAATAAAATATAATAAAAGATTCAATTTCATCATCCATCAAATAATTGAACCAACATTGATTCAGAACATCTAAATCTAAAATCAAATATCAAATTTATATCTCAGAATTCATAAATAATCGACTACAAGTCCGTAATAATCCATTAATTGACCTCTAAGCCTGGACCCTTTATCACTGTTAGCAATCTTTTTAAAAAAAAAAAATAAAAAGGATATGAGATATACCAGCTCAGTAAGTAAAACCTATATATTTTTTTTAGATCAAGCATAAGTTTATACATATATCAATAAATCTTTTAGAGAAGATGATTATCATTAGATGATAAAATTTTTATAATAATAATATATTATAAATCAATCATGCTCTTGTATATACATAAATCATGTAATTTATATGAACATGATTTTTAATGCATAGCATTAATAAGTTCATAAATCATGTTAACTTTATAGATAAAGTTATAAATTATTTATTATTTTATCATATTATTATTCTTAATAATTTTTTTAAACTAAATGCTAAGATTACTATTATACTCATGATAGAGCTACTATTGATAAAATATCAATTATTATTATCCAGAGTCGTGTGCCAACTACTATTTTTTATTGACAAGATTATATACCAATAATTATTATCTATTAACAGAATCGTATGCTAATAACTATTATCTACTGGCAAGATCGTATGAATGCTAGCTCTGGATGTTAATCTTATCCCACTTTTAAGGATCATACATAGCTATCTGAGAGCTTTTTACTATATATCTTAAAATATATATTTTTAAATCATATTTTATTGAATCATATTTTTTAAATCATGCTTAAATAAGATATTAGATAATTTTATAAAGTTCATGATCCATAAATATTTATAGCAATCAAACAATCATGAAATTATTTTTTTCATAGAATCACTATTTTAAAAAGATATGAGTTTCATAATACATATGCTCGATCCTTATTTAATAAAAATATAGAATGATTATCTTTATAATAAAATAATTAATAATTTAAAAATAAGTAAGAAGTATTAGAGTTACGTATCTCTTCCATCCTAACCCTTCAAACTTCATTGGATGAATTTATCATATTTATTTAATATATTAAAAATATAATTAATTTTTATTTGATAAATTTGGTTATAAAAAAAAAAGATTGTAGATTGGATTGTCAGTCCAATAGGCTAATTAAGCAACAGGACAATGTAGGGCCTTCTATCCAAGGGTCAATACGAATGTATGAGACAAGAAGACAGGACTTAATACTAGGATTCATAGATCTTCTTCAAGAAAAAGTAACGAGCGAGTCATCATATTTTTTAAAATAAAAAATAATGATTGAAATCATCAAAAGTCATACCAGGATGCCTCAACAGAGGCTAATGATCATATTCTATGAATATCTGGCAAGGATCAAATTGAGATCCAACATACTGCATAAATATTAAAATAATTTTGAGCCTCCTTTCTAAAAGAATTTCTTGATTCATAGCAGGAGAGTATGACAACAGATGTTGGGATCCATAGATCAGATAGAGAGAGAAAGAGATAGGGTAGAGAGACATAAGATAGAAGGAGAGAGAGAGAGATACCCTTCTCCCTTTTTTTTTTTTCTTTTTTCCTTTTCTTCTTTCTTGAAAAAATAGGGGACGGTGGTCGGTGGTTTTTGGTCTGGCAAGGTGCAGTAGTTCAACCGAAGGTCCGACAGTGGGCAACAATATATAGCCGACAGTAGGCGGTAATGCATGGCTGGTGGTGGCGACCAACCGACAAAAAATCAAAGGAGATCAAAGCTTGGAAAATAGAGGATTCGGGCCTCTTTTTTCTTTTCGGTGGTTGGCTACTTGCCAACGACCATGACTCTACCATGGAGGCTCATAAGCTGACTAGATCATGATTTGATCATAGATCTAGTGTCAAGAGCGGCAATAGTAGTGGTCGAAAAAAGAAAGAGAAAGGCCGAAAAATAGGGGACGTCTTTATGATGGATTTTTGATGAAGTCAATGGCCAGTAGTGCCACCTAAGGCCAAGAAAAGAAGGAGAAGAGAAAGAGGAGGAAGGATCAGGCCTTATCTTAGCTTCGAAGGCATCTCCGGCTCCAAGTTCCAATGGATACGGTGCTAGCAAAATTGATAAAATATAAAAAAAAATAAGAAAGAAGAGAGGAGGAGGGCCATGCTCGTCGTGGACTGCTTTGGCAGAGGAAGAAAGGAATTTATGGAGGATTTTCTATGATTTTGGTAGTTCTAAAAAAGAAGGCACCATCAGGACTCTTCATCTCAATTTATTTTTATTTTTTTCATATGAATTGGGTGTACAGACCGGTTTATGATAGGCTAATCCAATTAGACTAGGTTATCACATGATGTATTGCTGTGCTGATATACTAAATGGAAGATATAATTTGTTCTAAAGAAAGGAGGTCATCCTAAATTTTTAGAGGATAGGTAGCAGTGCTAAAAATAAAAAATTTTTGAATAGATTTAATTTACTGTATATACGGTAGGTAAAATTAATAAAAAAAATTTTATATCGACATTTTGAGCTAAAAAAATTTGTGACTCCCTCAGCATACCTTTGCCTGTCGATCTCAATACACTGCCATCGAGATGGTTTCAAAATTTTTTAATGCAAAATATTGCTATAGTACTTTTCTATTGTTTTTGTCAAGAGCATGTATGGTGGACAAGATCTATCAAAAAACAAAAAAATCCTCGCTAAAAGTTTTGGTGGTCCCCTGTTTTGTCGCTGAATAGTAAATAAAGGAACTGTACCATGTTGGTGCATGGACAAAAATAGAAATGATAAAACGGAAATCTGTGACCAATGTACACTCCACGGCACACTCTTGTCACCACGTTCAGTTTTTTAAGTAAATTTGGCAGACAACATTACTTGACTGCTAATAATCAACAAGGGCTTTTATTTTCTTCGACCTGTAAAAACTGGTATATCCTAAGATACGCCAAACTTATGATTTTATAAGCATTTAAAATATCTTGACTATTTTTAACTAATCCTTACAAAAAGAAATAATTATTTTAATTATAAAATTAATATTTATGTCTAAGTTTATTCTTGGTATGGTTTCTCTAAAAGCTGTTATTTCAATATTTTGGTTCTTATATGTTTTTCCAAATACATCTATATGTAGACACCTTGTACTCGTTAACATATCTCCAACCTTCTCTTTAGGTGCTATGGACCTAGATAAATTGGTTCACGTTGATAGTAGTTACCTGCCTAGATAGAATATTGATTATTCAAAGTAAATATAATTTAGCAATGATCTCTAACAACACAAAAACGCCAATGGTGACAGTGTACTGCAGCATGATTCACTTAAAGCACGTTTATTTTTTATTTATTTTTTGAGAACAATTGTAGGGTTGTCAACTCAAAAATAGTTGATCAAACAACTTGGAAACTTCTAGCATATTTTGACACCAAACCTCCCCCATAGAGGAAGTGGGGTGGAGTTTTCATGAGCCTATTCTATGTTCTCTTTTGTAATACATCAAACTTGACAAGAGGTGGAATGATGCATGAATGGATGGAATGTTTAAGAAAATTAATGAAAAACCCAGCTGCCATTTGTACCACAAAAGAAAAAAAAGATTCCAATGATCAAATAACAGCCTTGTTCGACAATCATGCATGTAATTAATTAAATATGTAAATTATTTTTGGTTTACTTTTTATAGAAATTGATTTTCCAATTTAACTTATCTTCTCTCGGTTAAAAATGAAATCCATTTCAAAGGCTCATTTTACATAGAAAAATGTACTATGACAACTCTTTCGTGAACCTTCTCCTTATCGAGGTGTCAAACATTGACCACTCAATCATGAAGAGATATAGGGATTCATCCTCTTATAATTGATATCCTATAAAACTTTATATTAACTATTAAGACTTGGTATACATTGTTGACCTCTTTCTTAATAATTCAAACTCTTGCGGTCAAGTGCCTTGTTGATACAGTATCAGAATTGAAGGTCATGGTTTCAAATCCTATTGAGATCAATTATCTTTATATCACCAATTTGTTTTCTTGAATCATTTTCTTATGACTTGATCTCTTTAATTGTGTAAGAAGAACAATAGTCAGGCATATTTTGATGCTATCGAATTGATTTTAACGTTTCTTATAACTTTTCCTCTTGATTGATTACAGAGTTGAAGCTAACATCCTTAAATAATACCATCTCAATTTTGTTGAAGGAATGGCTCAATGCAACCCCCAGCTCCATTACAACCACCAAGACATGATATCAGCAGACCAGCCGACACAATCATCAAGCTGAAAAGTAACTGAGCTAACGTGGTGGCGAAATGGACCAATTGTATTGAGATCAATTTTCTTTATATCAATGTAAGAAGAAAAATAGCCAGGTATGCTTTGATGCTGTCCAATTGATGTTAACTTCTCCTGTTCCTTTTATTATATATTGATGGCTACACAAGTAAGTAGCCTCTGATAAATCATAACATCATTTTGATGAAAGAATAGTTCAGTGAAACGTACGTACCCCAGGGCCCTTTACAACCACCAAGACATATTATCAGCAGGCTAGGTGGCATCTTCAACCAATTAAAAATTTATGGAGCTAAGATCATCATATGAAATGACCTAGACCAAGAGCATACAATATGAACTAAAACAATCCAAAGGAAGAAGACATGGCATCCATCGAGACACATGACATATAAGCTTAAGGGAAAGACTTCACTAATTTAAGATGGAATAAAGATATACCGCCGCCAACTTTTCTACTTTTCTAACAGCTAAGGCTGATGTGACATCTTATCTTGTAGGGAATTTTTCTCCAGAAGGCACTTCTGTTTATATATTAGCTCTTTTAAAAGAAGGAAGGGTGGCTTTACCAAAAAAAGAGGGAAGGATAGTTACCAAAAATAGAAGGGAGGAGATTGCCAACGTGGACAAATCAAGATTCACCATCCAGGAGACAAGGCATCATATGGCCTCTAAGGACAACAAATTTAACACAAAGCTCAGAGAAAGTGCACCAGAATGCTTGGCGACGATGATGCTTTCAAACGATATTCTCATCCTGGTACTGTTGGTTGGTAGCACTTTTCTCACAAGGCAATAATGGCATATCGGAAAACTGGAATAAGGTCAGGTACTTAACAATTAGAAGTCCTTTCCTCAGTCTTTCCCCATCATCATGGTCCTCTTTGGAAGATGCTTTTGGGGTACTCATTGCATGCACACCCAAGTTCTTTAGATCCATGGAGCAATGAGTTACACCATTTTTTTTTTAATATTATATTGTGTGAAATTTTTTTTAACGTGTTACAAAGTGGGTCTCTCGTAGCATTACTGCTTGTCTCCTCCTCAGTTGGAGTTTCGACTGTAACTATTGGCTGGTTGTCGGATGGTCACCAACTACAGCGTGGGAACGTACCATGATAACATGGTTGCACCAACCATTGCGAGTTGCGACGATAATATATCAGCAGAGTAATAATTGAGATAAGCTTTCTTGGATGCATTCTAGACATCTATGCTCATGCTAAAAGATGCTTCACGTACGATAATTGTCAACCAGCAATATGTGTGGTCATGGATGCTCCACCGGAAAGAGTAATGCTTTATGTTGGCAACAAGGAGATACAAGAGGAGACATAAGAGGAGCACTATTCTTTTGATAGCAGACATAAGAGGAGCATCGTAGCTACTTGTTACTTTTGTCAAAGTGTTTTTTTAAGTCACTATTTATGGTGATGGTGATTTGTTTTTTTCTTTTAATTCCTCTCTAACAACGTATACAACCCCTCAATCATGCAGGCTGCAGAGTGTTTAACATCATTGTTTTCTTTTCTTTTAGCCCAAAAAAAAAAAAAAAGTTAAAAAGCCATCAGGGCAATCTATCTGATCTAAAATAAGTGCAAGGTATAGAGATTATTTGGCATAATTGCTTCTTGGAAAAAGGGTGAACTCGGACTTGCCCTACTTTTCTCTAAAAAGCCTCCTGGAGAGGGGAAATTTTTTAAAAGGCGTAGGAACAGTGGTATTGTGCATTTGTGTTGGACTTCACACTCTTGATTTGAAGCTCTCTTTTGAGAAGGCATTACAAACTTTTTCTCTATTTTTGAGCAAGTCGGCGATGGCGTCACCACCAACAAAATGATTTTATGATTAGCACTTCATGTTAGATAGAAAGATATGTGTAAATAATTAGATGCAATGAATCTAAAGTAGTGATTTTAGAAAACTTGATAGTAATATATTATAATTATTTAATGAGAAAAATTAATATATTCATCTTAATTAATTTTCATTTACATTTGGTCCCTGCTGATTCAAAAGTTTTACTCTGGGCTAGCTCTTGATTTTAAAGGCCATGCCTTGTTTAATTTTTCCTTGGTGCAAAATTATGTAAGAAATTAAATAGGAAAAAACCATGTGTAATCATATGTAGAGGACTAAACGTAAATATTAATTATGTTAGGGCCAAATAAGAAATAATAGACAAATGAATACAACCAAATAAATTTATATAAAATAGTTTTTTGAGCTCTTAAAAAAAGTACATCCCCACCAAACAGGAAGCAATTAAATCAAGTATTTATGAATATAACTGGAAAATAGTGAGATGACTTCAAAAAAGGATATTGTTGAATCTAAATGTGGGATGTGCAAAACTGACCTAGTTATGCATGCATATAATTAAATATATAAGCCTCCCATCCCTTGTTTTCATATGAAGATTCTACATATAAGGTTTTTATTGTGATTGCTTGATGCAGGGTATTAATGATGGCCTTAAAAAAATATATATATCAGCATTGTTGATCATGATGTATGCTGCATACCATATGTAGAAAAAATAATTGATTTTGGACATCTCCTATGTGTGCATCAAGCAAGTACAAAATAAATGATAAGACTATGGCTAGTGAGCTAAGGTATATCATACACTACACAATTTGCAAACACAAACTATTGATCTCAATTTAAATAATTTAAAATATATATAGATCAAATTTCAATTAATTTTGATGTAGACTATATATCGTGTGAAAACATGGGGTCATACTTTTTTTTTTTGCCACCAATTCAATGCATAGATAAAAGAATTTAAAAACACATAATTTTTATTTTTAGATATTTCATACATAAATATTATGATGAATGGTGTCAATTTTATTTTGAAAGATGTATTATTGATTTTTGTTAGACAGTGTTTGGGATCAAATGCAATCGATTGCTTTATAGTCTAACTCTCCCTATATAAGAGGATCACATTCATCCATATTATGTTTCTTCTACATTACATACATGAATATCTTAAGAATGATTTCATGTATAGGATGTTTTGACAATTAGCAACAACAAGGCAACAAGCCTTCTTGATTTTTCTAATAAATTTGTACAAAGAGATTGACGTCAACAAATGATTAGTCTTTTTTTTTTTGTTGTTGTTGTTGCATTTTGGGTTGGGGGGGGGTGTTGGGGGTGATGGAGGATCATTTCAATTCAAACTTGGGATTATTGACAGCGTGGTCAGTTTTACTCGCACCCTAATTCAGACTTAAAAATTTTTAATAAAGAGACGTAAGTTTTGATTATTTTTAATAAAAATATAGTCCTTGATATTAGGATTAATAAAAAAATTGAAATTGAAAGGAAGCTATCTACAAAACTAAGAAATAAGTTAGCATTCATTGCTTGGCAACCAAAGTACTAGTTGGGAGATGCTTCGAAAGTGATAGAAATCTACCAAAAAACTAAGAGAAGGAAATGAATAACACTTGTTCTATAATATGAACAACTTCCCATGAGATTATAGTTTGAGAGTCTCCTTCTGGCCAGAAATGAGATCGGTTCAGTATTTAAATAATCTTGTTAGGCCTTCCATACCACTTGTAGTTCTATTAAAGGCACTATGCATTGAGATAGGTGTTTAACACTAACAAGAACAATTGTACTATGCATTGAGGTAGGTGTTTAACACTAACAAGAACAACTGTACTTAATCATGATTTCTTATAATGAAACTATTACTTGCATAATTGGATATAACAGATCCGTTGAAACTGATTTTCACCATATCGAGGAAAGGGGTGATCCAACAAATAAGAGTAAATCGGCCATTACTTGATGGTCTAGAAGTACCCTAATGCCTTGAATTTGCAATGAATCTTTGCTTGACAATTGCATACTTGAACTCCGTTGCAAGTTGCATAGTTTTGTCAATCATTTGAGCCGACAAAAATAGCTATTTTGGAATAGTTTCTTATCCCTGGTAATCAATAATAACCAACCGGTAAATCCTAAAAGATATAATTGCATCATTGACTAAATTAGCATTAAACAAGTTGAGCAAATTTAAGAGTGAATTGCTTGTTTCAATTGGTTGGCACTTGTCCTATGAGGACTTGCTTTTGGAAAGGGGTTAAGATGTTTAAACACTAGTCGTGGCATATTTTCATCATATTTTTCAAAGAAACCTATTGTTAGAGATTTTTATTGTATATGAAAAAGATGGTTTCTTCGAGTAGGAAAAGAGAACTCATTGGATTACTTATCAATCACCAAAGACCATAGAACTTCTCTAACCTAATCCCCTCCAAAACTTGGAGTTAGTCATTGCCAAGATTGCATTTTTATCTCATTACGATCTATAGATGTGGTGGTCTTTCTTTCTCAAAATAAAAATAAGATGTATTGTCCTTTTTTGAGAAATGTATAGTGTGGCCTATGAAAGCTTGGATGTTTTCTAAGGAACGGTACAATATAGAATCACACCTTGATTGTATCCACTAGAAATTATTTTTTATTTTAAATTAACTAAATAATTAGTGTGGACACTGTATCTTAAGTTTTCAAGTCATTACCAACTAGCAATTTGGCAGCTCTATCTTATGGACATGGTAGCTAAGCCTACATAATTGTGTATTTATCTAATATAATGTATATGTGTGTACAAAGGTAAACAAGATAATTTATGCACAACTCATATCAAAAACAAAAAAAAAGGATAAAGCATAAGCATTCATTAATTTAAAATTAAAAGAATGGTTGATTTGTACAACTCATGTCTATGCTAGGGCAATATTTACATACAATGTTCAGCTCATAAATGATAAAAATTCAAATTTGAAGTTCTTAAATGTGCACCTGAAAGTTTGCTGACGACGATGAACCAGGAAAAAATACTAAATTAGCAATAGGCTCTTGATAGATAGAAATTAAATTTTTACTAAATATTATATCCCTTTCCTGCTCTTATTATTATTGTTATTATCTAAATTCATATGGTATGCAGGCTCCGTTGACATCATGTCCACACCAATTAGCTTTCACATTTTTTTTAAAGAGTAATAATGAAGAAAGTGAGGACTTCCCCAGTTTTATTGAAGAAAAGAAGATTTACATAGATGAAATTCTCATTAGGACCTTGTAGCAACTAAGAGAGATATGGTTTTGTAGCTTCCTATGCCCTTTTCAGCACTCTTTCTACGCACAATTTTTCCCACAATTGAATAGCTTGAATGGATTTTGGAAGGAAAACCAACCTTATCCCTTAAATTTTAGCTGGTTCAAACGTTTTCAAACAGCTTCCTTTTTTAGTCCGACATCAGATGTATGAAAGCAAGTCCTCTTTCTTAAAGAGAAATCCCATCCCATGAAATCCAAGTCAAGCTTTGAGTAAAGTAGACTTCACTTCATAAGTTCTTGGATGCACTTGAACTGATTAGCATTGAGCTAATTAGCCATATCTATTAGAGAATGATTTTTCTGTTCCATTACTATATTAGATTACAGGAAGTAAGGAAGAGTTATCTCATGAATGATCCAATATTCTTAATAGAATATGATCATTTTATTCAAGATATATTTTCCACCTTGATCAAACTTAAGTTTTTAAAGGATTTTTTTTTTCAATTTGGTTACGAGTTCAGTTTTAAAGATTTTAAATCTATCCAAGACTTATAAATAGATTTATCAAATATATATAATAATCTAGGAAAAAATCATCAATAAATGTTATTAAACAACGATTTTCTCTTTGGGTTGGCAATTTGGTAGAGAAGAAACTAATTGAATGATCATGTTAGAGCATATTTTTGGAGTATATCTCCTCCCATCCCTATAATGAATATTTATATCAATGACAAAGTAAATCGCAAAGGTGGACTTATACTCTTAATATATCCAAGATAGAAAATTTATAGGCTATTAAGTCATAAATATCCTTGGAAGATTTATCTATGTAAGAATTATTGTATAAGCCATGACTGGAAATTTGGACTAATGCTAATAAATTCTTATAAAAAAATCAAAATGCTAAGTGGGTGTTGACCACATAAAGACCCAATTGGTCCATACAATATATGTGATAAGTAAATTCAAAGGACCTTGTTCAATGTTTAATCCACTAAGGTCTCTTAAGATAAATATGATCAACACTAAATGAGTTTCAAGTCCACAAGACACCTTACCCTTTGCATAGTATAAATTACTTAGACATCCTTTTTTATATTTCTGAAAATTTAAATATTTTGTGGGTGATTATTGGAGTTTTAATTTGAAAAGATTTAGATTTTAAAAATAAAATAAACCTTATCGCAAAATTTTAGTTGGTTCAAAAGTTTTAAAGTACCTGCCTTTTTAGTCTCACACGGGATTTGCGAAAGTAAATCATCTTGCTTAAATAGAAATCCCATGAAGCCCAAGTCTGGTTTTCAGAGAAGTGGGCATATGACCATATATGCGCGCACACACTTACCTCGGCTTGGCCAGCCGATTGTTGTGCATGTGTGCGTCGCATAGCAAGGTGAGGTGAGGCAAGATGAGGTGCAAGAGCTGGTGCATCACGTATCATGTATATTTTTTTTCCTTGATGCTTCCAAAGTGTTAGGATGCTTTGAAAGTATTCGTTAGGTTTCTGAAAGGTTATGATATTTCCAAAACATCATGTAACTTCATAATCTTAGTGTTGCCTTAGTTATTCGAACAAATGCTATAAGTAGACTTTGGGTCCAAGGCCTTGAACATCACACATCAAGCACTCCCATCTCCATGCTTCCTGTTATAGTCAGAGACTCCTTTTTTCACCCACTCTCTCATTCATTTTTCTCTGCACTCCTTTTTTCTTTACTTTGTTTCTCTAGACAACTAAAAGAGCCAGTCAGATTAAGCCTTCCAGCAATCATACTTATTAGAGAAAGATCGAGCTGAGCAAGATTGTTGTACCTTAAAGATGAGATCGCCACAGATCCACACGTAGAGATCAAATTATGTTCTTAAGAAGTGTTCTCGCATGCCTCAATCTAAGCAAGCTTACTATTAATCTGATTTTCAAAAGCTTTTTCATAGATTCAAATTGACTTTATCTTTTCATTGTAACATAGCAATTTCCAGATCAATACTGCCAACAAATTTTCTATTAAGAAAACTTCTTGCATTTCGTTCAGGCCAAGTCTGCCAACAAACAGCAATTACAATTTGGTCCCAGACCTTTTTCATTCAAGAATGGATCCTCTTCTTTCTTCCAGCAATCCAAAGAGCCTAAATGTTAGACGACCTACTATTCAAGTTGGAAAGTGCATGAAGGAGAGGTTTAGATACATTTTGTAAATGGGCATTTCAGGAACAAATGATTTTTGGTCTCCTCCTTGTTCTCACAATGCAGCCATCCTGATTTTCTCCTCCAGCCTGTTCTTGCAAGCATCTCCCCTCTATATTCTTTACAGCAAGCTATATAAATACCTTTTTCCTTTCACTAGCATTGCACTTTTCCAAATTGCTTTGTAGTAAGGGCAAAGAACACCATTGCTAATGTGACTGTAGAAAGAGTCATGGTGAAGATTCCATTTTTCATGTGTTTCTAAACTAGCACACCAACAATTTGTAAGAGGCGAGTAGATGAAGCAGGTCCTGCATCAGTTGAAATTGCCTCGACTTATGAAGAGTGAGTAGACCAGAGATTGATATTCTATTTTAGAATCCTCAAATTCCATTAAGATGCATGTCATAGAGACATTAGACTTA
This sequence comes from Elaeis guineensis, assembly GCF_000442705.2. Classification (NCBI taxonomy): domain Eukaryota; kingdom Viridiplantae; phylum Streptophyta; class Magnoliopsida; order Arecales; family Arecaceae; genus Elaeis; species Elaeis guineensis. The sequence goes on along the minus strand of NC_025998.2, from coordinate 112,071,902 downwards.
ATAGTTCTATGATATATATCAACAAAGAAATAAGCCAGAGGCATAGATCCTACCAAGGAGTCTTCCCAAAACTATAAGTTGCACCATTTCCCAATTTGGATGAAGTGGGGGATCCAAAAGGCATCATGATATTTAAGTATATCCTTCCAAACAAGTGACATATTAGCTAGAGAGTGTCGAACGAGCATACCAAGTTTTCTTCTCGCACATTATGCATTATTAATCTTATTGATCCATGGTACCCTTGGTCCTCTAACAAGTTTCCCAGCCCATATTGCAAGTAAAGCAAAATTCATATTTTTATTATATTTCAAATCCAATCCTCCTTTGGTTGTTCGAGAAAAACAATCTCAATTCTCCTTTCCTTTTAAAAGAAAAGCATATCTTATCGGATCAATTCTGTTTGCCATCTAGTTCAGTAATTTAGAAACGGACATGATGTATAAAGATAAGGCAAATAAAAAACAACATTGATAAGTATGATCCTTCCCCCTATAGACAATAGCTCCTTTCTAAGAAGCAAGCTTCGAGTTGATTTTTTTCAAGTAGGAGCATCCCATATTGCCTAGAGATCTTTTTTATCATCAAGCAACAAGTCAAGATATATAAAGGGGAGAAAATTTTTCCCACTCAAAACTTGACCTAACAAGGTGGACGATGAGCTACCCTGCTCGGTGAAGATGGAAGAGTGTAGCATGGTGCTAAAATGGATCTACAACCATAAAAAATAATTAGAACCTATGAGGACTCTTCGATGCTTAAATCAGATAAAGTTTCAAGAAAAAATAAAAGATATGAGAAAGAAAAATATGCTATATGTGGAAGTTTTCTTCATCATATATGAGTCTCTTGCACCTATATCTTATAGTGATGAGTATGAGAATCTTTCATGATTGATATCACAAGATTAGCAAATGAGTAGTTGAACTTTCCCCATCTATTGATCGAGGTGATGAAGATATACTTTATCAGACACACTGTGATTTAAGCGCTTATCTACTAGTTGGTTACGATATGCCTTTTTGGATGGATTGAGATCACTCAAGATTGTAATTATTTGTTGATTTATTCAAAAATTTGATTGACCATTGATTTTGCTGGACACATGTCATCATCTAATTCGATGAGCTGAGCTATCAAGTGAGAAATTTGAAATGGTGAATCTAAGCTATATCACTTGTGTTGTCCAGATGTAGCCACCCAAGGAGGATAAATTGAATTTTCAAAAATTTTTATGAACTTAAACAATTCTTAAATGAAACTAATGTAAACTTAATTGTACAATATAAGAGTGAAATAAATATGTGCAACAAAATAGGTAATAAAATAATACACAAGATAAGAACAAGCATAAACAATATAAACACAATAATTTATAGTAGTTCGATGCCAAATCTAACACCTACGTTCACTCCTAAGTCTTCCTACTTAAAAATTTCACTATAATCCTCTTGATTATAGATAATTATTTTAACTGAGCTTATAATCAATTTAACCAATTATTTTAGTAGGTTCATAATCAATCTAGTTGATTTTGCACAAAAAATGAACCAAAATTTTTCCAACTAAGTCATCCCTAAACTTAATTCATACAATATCCAATTATGGACTTGGACAAGTCTTATCCCACTAGTTTGTCTCCCAAGAAATTTGCAAAGAAACAAAAAAGAATAATAGAACAATATCAAATGACCCATAGCTTAAAAAATAAGAAACTCATGGGAGTGCAATAAAATCGATGATAAATGCTTGTTAAAGCTTTGACTTCTCTTCTTCAATGAATGAGAGGCTTTTCAATGACTACTAAGGATATTTTTTTGGAAGCTTATTCAATTAATTATACTTATTTTCTCTCATTTTTACTTAAGAATATTTAATATCTTTACCAAAAACTTGAGTTTTTCTTTTTTCTTTCCTCTTAGATCTACTTCCCCTAATTGATTTCATATCTTAAATATATTTAAATTTGGTTAGAGGAGATATACTAACCATTAGAGACATCAAACTAGCCATTAAAAGTCATATTTATGCATTGAAAACTTGCAAAAAAACCAGACATTAGGCTATCATCACAATCAAGTTGACACGGATTAAGTAAAAGCTGACTCATGCAGACTTGGAGTCGATTTGGAATAAGTAGAAGTTGACAAAAAGTCAATACTAAAAAATCTACTCTTTATCTTCCTGAGAAGGTTGATTCATAGTTAAGTTGGGCTCGACTCCTCCACTGCAAAGGCTTCCAAAATATTTCAAATACTTCAAATACTTTTTTAACTTTAAAATTTATTATTCTAAGCTTTTCTATGCTTCTTTAAATGTTTAAGCTCATTGTGTTTCCTATAAAATAAATTAACTAGTTTAAGAATATATAATCATTAGTATCATACTCAAATATTTTATATTCATCAAAATTAATTCTTAGGTCAATAACTTGCTCTCCACTTCTGAGTTTGATCTATGCTTCTTTGATCTAAGCAAAGGAAGTAGTTACATCATTCATTGAGTGAGCTAGTCGAGCTGAATTTGAGTGATTAGAGTATCTCTGAATGCTTCTAGATACTGCATTTAATGATGAACATGATCTTCGAAGAGTCAGTTCCACATTCAAAGCATAATGCATTACTGACTCCTATTCTGTTGGTTTCTATAACTACTGGTGGCAAGCAGCAAGACATTTCCCTAAGTTCAACATCAACTTTTTTATCTCATGTGAAGGCAGTGTGGAAGAGGAAGCTGAGGATGAGGACGACATTGTGAAGAAAAAGGAGGATACTATTGGGTAGTTTTAGTGAGAGGGTGATGCCTCCGATCCTTTTGGATCTACTTTTGACCTACTGTTGAGAATCCTCTACCAAGTTCCAAGCAATAGGACTTGGTGTATGTCTTCTATTTTTACTTCTTGGCACCACCATGAAGGTGAGAGACAAGGTGGAGAGCGGCTTCCCAAGCCTGATGACTTTGTCAGAGTCCTTAGCAAGCTTGACCTTCTTCTTTTAGTAGTCAGCCTCCTAGGATTTAATATAGTCAAATCTTCTTCATACATAAAATGCTTGATTGACTACATACTTTTGCCCTACAAGTTCCAAATATGATTAATGAAGGCATCTTTTATTTGTACCTCTCATTTTGTTTGCCATGATATTTGAACAATTATTTAATTTTTGTTCATCCCTGATATGTTTAGGTGGGTTGAGCTTTGATCAGCTAGCTTAGCAACACATTGTATATTTGGGCCAATATATCAGAGGTTGAGGTAGGGATCATTCATGTAGTGTAGAGGCCTTACCCCTACATTCAGCATCACTTTGCCAAGGTTGTAGACTTTGGCCTTTTTAGGTGATTGATCATATATAGTTTGAATACCAAAGTTCTCCGAGTCTTTATTCAGACCGACAAGGTTGAGGACTTTATGTAAGTTTTTTGTTGTGCGTCTATTGTTAGCTCGGACCCTTGTTCCTAATTCATAATTACTTTTTAGCGGATGGGTCATGCTTATTTTTTAGTTGTTCAATTTCTGACCTTGGTACCCTATTTTTTACCTAAAAAGGTGGGTTATTCATTGCCTCAAGCATTTGGTCAGAGTGTAGCATGTTTTTCTGGTGTTCGATTTACCTCATCTGAGAAGGTGGGTTGTTTGGCTCATCGATCACCTTTCAGTTTCATTTTTTGGATAGCAAATACTCGAGTGATCAGGTCTAGTGTGCCTCCTCCCATCCAAGTCAAGTCTTGACTAGATCTTTCTCCAGCTTTTGGCTAGCTAGTAATAGGTCGGTGGCTTTTTGAGAAGCTCATCCTAACCTATGGTGCTCAGGTACGACACTATCTATTATTTTTAGGGTTGTGCATAGTTCAGTTTATGTTGGTTTGAGGTAAATCTTCGAACCAAACTGATTTGAATGGATTTTGTAAATCTAAAACTGAAACTAAAAATAACCACATGCGAAAATCGATTCAAGCTGAGTTAAAAAAATTAATTTAGTTCGATTCTGTTTATTGCATTATTAGAGCTGGACTAATGGCCTTTCCATGATAAGCAGTAAATAACCTTCTAGTAGGTTGCAGTGCATTTTCAATTTGCAGGGTTAAAAATGGGCTTCCAATAGGTTGCTAAGATGTATTAGTCTTGATATGGTTGGCATATATTGATTTAAAAGGTACAAGCATGTAACTTGTAAGGTTCAAAAAAATGGAGAGACCGATGAACTACTTTGGGCCCGTTGACCTAATCTATAGAAAAATTCTAGCTGGACCATGATGGAAGGATTGGGCTTTTTGGTATCAAGTCTAGATAAGCCATATTCAACAATGGTCCAAACCAAGATCTAAATACGGTTACGAGTAGAATATCCAGTAATGGTGGTGGTATTAGATGAGTGCCCTAGAAGTCAATTGTTGGTTGATATATTTTATAATTTCAGAACTTAACTTTGTACTTGTAATATTTTTATTATCTGTTGGTGCAAAAATCTGCCTGCGTCGGAGAAGCTGGAGTCGAGGGAGTCGCGGTCGCCGTCGGGACCTGTAAAAAAAGTCTAAACCAGAATTGGGGGTGCTTCGACAAGACCCTCCGACGCTGAAGTCAGTTCTCTGCCTCAACAGGAATGGAGTGCTCGAACGAAAATTTTAGCAGAGTTTTGAGATAGAAAATGAGAGCTTAAAGAATAACGTATCTGGGTTCCCTTTTTATAGGCGAAGGGTGCAATACATGATAGCGACATTTGTAACCATCTGGCAGTGGGCCGTTCGGGGTCAGGAGGAGTTTGTTATGAAGAGTAGTGGAGTGGAATCGTGGCCATCACTGTGACCTGCCATGTGGAGTCTGTTGTGGGGAGTGAAGCGACGTCCGTTGTCGCGACTTGCTAGAGGATGGAGGAGCCACGCGGTATCCATAGTAGGAAGTGGAGCAGAGTCGTAGCCATTACTGTGGCCTGTCAGGGAGTGATGGAGTCGCACGAAATCCATCGCAGGAAGTGGAGCAGAGTCATGGCCGTTACTATGGCCTACCAGGGAGTAATGGTGCCGCGCGGGATCCGTCACAGGAAGTGGAGCAGAGTCGTGGCCGTTACTGTGGCCTGTCAGGGAGTAATGGAGCTACGCGGGATCCGTCGTAGGAAGTGGAGCAGAGTCGTGGCCATTACTGTGGCCTGCCAGGGGGTCCAGGCCTATCGGTCGAAGTTCGATCGGAGTCTGATCTCCATAGAAGTCCGGATGGGGATCATTTGTCGAGGAATCTCGGCCAAGGCCTGTCTGCAATAGAAATCTGAAAGAAATTCATCCACAATGGAAGCTCGGATGAAGACTTACGGTGGGAATCCGACGCGGACCGCTCGTGGTAGGAATTTGAAGTAGATCGTTTGTAGCAGAAACGCAGAGTGGGTTGCTTGCAGTAGGAGCTCGGAGTTCGGCCCTTATAGGAGTTCGGGGTGAGGTCTACCTGCAACAGGGGTTCAGGGCGGAAGTCCGACTCCCGTAGGAGCCCGGATGAAGTCTTCCTGCAGTTGAAGTTAGGGATGAAGTCCGGCTCCCGTAGGAGTCCGGATGAAGTCTACCTGCATTCGGAGTCGGGGACGAAGTCCGGCTCCCGTAGGAGTCTGAATGAAGTCTTCCTGCAGTTGAAGTCGGGGACGAAGTCCGGCTCCCGTAGGAGTCCGGATGAAGTCTTCCTGTAGTTGAAGTCGGGGACGAAGTCCGACTCTCGTAAGAGTCCGGATGAAGTCTTCCTGCAGTTGAAGTCGGGGACGAAGCCCGGCTCCTGTAGGAGTCCAGATGAAGTCTTCCTGCAGTTGAGGTCGGGGACGAAGCCCGGCTCCCGTAGGAGTCTGGATGAAATCTTCCTGCAGTTGAAGTTTGGGATGAAGCCCGGCTCCCATAGGAGTCCGGATGAAGTCTACCTGCAGTTGAAGTTAGGGACGAAGTCTGTCTCCCGTAGGAGTCCGGATGAAGTCTTCCTGCAGTTGAAGTCGGGGATGAAGCCCGGCTCCCCTAGGAGTCCGGATGAAGTCTACCTGCATTCGGAGTCGGGGATGAAGTCCAGCTCCCATAGGAGTCCGGATGAAGACTAGAAGGTGGTCGACCACCGCCAGGACTTGGGTGAAGTCCGCCCGTCATAGAGAATCTGGCCTACACTGGTGGCAGTTTATCCATCGGCAGAACTTGGGAACATTACGGAGGCTCAGCCGCCGGAGAGGTTCGGGAAGATGTCGCCGAAGGTCGGACGTCGGTAGAACCCCTGGAGGGTCACCCCTGGCACGAACTTCGGTTGGGGGGGTATTTTATACCCAACACCAGTCCCCCTACTTTCGAGTTCGAGTTTCGAATGAAGGAAGTACAGAAAAATTTTCACAGCCGAAGTTGTCCCCTTGAATCCTGTGCATGATTGCCCTCAGATATTCTGACATTTAATGCGCGCGTGCCGGAGTCTTTTTCCAATTAGGGTGATCCGAAGGGTCCTTTCGGAATTTCCACCGGAGCATAGTCCCGAGCGCCACACCATAATGGTCCCGCCAGCGGTCAGCCCTACGCCGCGGTGAGTGGGACACGTGGCGAGCATTGGTTGACCTAGGGATATCTGCCACCATAACTGTGCTAGGCCCCGTCACTTATTTAAGCCCCCTCTTTCCCTCCGGGGACTTCATCTCGCCTGAGAGTCGATGCCTTTCTTTTGCCTGAGAGTTTGGCCACCCCATCGGTGCCCTTTTCGACTCTGGGCATTTTTTGCACCAATCTTCGCCAACTCCGTCGGCTCCCCGCCGCCTTCAGTCTTTCGAGCCCTTTCGAGGGGTTCTCCCATCGGGGCTTCTACCTCGAAGGCCAATCTCGAGAGGATGTTGCGGATCAAGAGGAGTAGGAGGGGGAAGACAGTGGTCTGCGAGTTCAGCGGCTGCCGAACCGTCACTAAGGGTTCCCACCGCCTCGAAGGGGGCTCGAGGGAGAATTCTTTCAACAACAGAGATTTAATAACGGAACCAACCGGTGAGCGCGTTCCGCCCGAGAATTTTGGAGTAGTTGAACGAGGTGACACCAATCAAGGGGGTAGAGTTGTCATCATAAGCTGTGGTAGGTTTCTTGACGTCGTCGGGGTCGAGGGACCAGAGGCGGTCAGCACTGATGATGGGGCAGTAGAACTTGTTGCGGGGAAGGTGGAAGTAGCGCATGCCGACCTTGCCGAAGTACCTAGGATGGTGGTCGTCGTGGAGCACACGGTGGTGGTGCATGCCTCCGACGTCGTCACAGCCTCCGGGGTACTTTTGGTTCTTCCTGATGCAGGTCGTCGTCGCCGCTGCCGTCATCGTCGCTGTCCTTTGAATTCTATCCCCCCCTTTTCCCCCTAGGGTTGGGGTTTCGACAATGGAGCGGAACGAGGTGCAGGGCGAGAGCCAAGGGGTTTATCACACGCACCGAAAAATACTGCTTGTCTGCACTTTGCGTCAAATTATCGCCTGCCGAATTTCTTTCATTCACCATTGTTATTGTTGTATTCCCCTCCTCTTTTCCTTTTTGTCTGCTTTCTCTCTTCTTCCCCCCCTCTTTTTTTTTTCTTTTTTGTCGACGTCGTCCGGAGGTTACTGGTCATTGCCGCGTCGGCTCGCTTTTTCGGTCATCTTTCTTCTTCAGCCTTAAGGGCTCTGTAATGCATATTTAGTAAATAATATGAGAAGGAAATTTTTCGCTACCTCTTTTACTCACGTGTTGAATTGTCATTTGCCGAGCTTCCTTCGACTTTTGCTTTGTTCGATATCGATACCATTTGGAGGTACCTGATCGCCATCGCATTGACCCGTCCTTCTGTTTATGGCCACTGATTTGTCCGGGACCACTCAAGTTTGATGCCTCCTTTCAGAGTTTGAGCTCAGAGATCTAAGCTTTTCGTCGTCCTAAGGAAGCCGTCTTGTCCTTGGCCTGCGTTGAGAGCTCTTTTGGAGACTAGAGATTTCGATGAGAACCCCCATCCTCGCTGAGATGAGGTCCTCTATATTTTTAATGTGATTTGTTTTCCATTTGTCGCTAATGTAGTTCGTCGATTTTCTTTTTAACTCCTTCCCCTTTTTTTTTTCTCGAGTGAGGGTTTTCCCCCTGCTCTTAGTGGGGTCGTGGGAGCGCAGAGGGATTGCTGGAGAGGTTCTCTTTTTCTTATCCGGTCTTGAATGACCAGACCTTAATTGATGTCAGGACGAGGTTCTTTCCCTATTTCTGACATAATCGATTTCAGCTCAGGTTAGGATGAGGTCCTCCTCTTATCTCTAACAGGGCTATGGGGGCACATATGGGCATTGTGGGACCTCTCCCCCCATCCAGTCTAAGTGTAACCGGACCTTCGACCTTGCTCAAGTTAGGGCGAGGTTCTCCTCCTGTTCTTAACAGGGCCGTGGGGGCACATCTGGGCATTGCAGGACCTCTCCCTCCATCTGATCTAAGGGTAATCGGGCCTTCGACTTAGCTCAAGTTAGGGCAAGATTCTCCTTCTGTCCCTAACAGGGCCGTGGGGGCACATGTGGGCGTTGTAGGGCCTCTCCCCCATCCGGTCTAAGGGTAACCGGACCTTCGACTTTGCTCAAGTTAGGGTGAGGTTCTCCTCTTGTCCCTAACAGGGCCGTGGGGGCACATACGGGCGTTGCAGGGCCTCTCCCCCCATCCGGTCTAATGGTAACCGGGCCTTTGACTTTGCTCAAGTTAGGGCGAGGTTCTCCTCCTGTCCCTAACAGGGCCGTGGGGGCACATACGGGCGTTGCAGGGCCTCTCCCCCCATCTGGTCTAATGGTAATCGGGCCTTCGACTTTGCTCAAATTAGGGCGAGGTTCTCCTCCTGTTCCTAACAGGGTCGTGGGGGCACATGTGGGCATTGCAGGGCCTCTCCTCCCATCCGATCTAAGGAGAATCGGGCATTCGATTGTGTCGAGACGAACTTCTCCTCCTGCTCCCAACACGGTTTGTTTTGACTGTCCTGTCGATATAGGCTCGTGCCAAGAGAGAAGACATGTGGATATAAAATTTTTATTTAAAATAAAGTTATCGGTAATACATTCGTAAGTTTTTCGAGCCCTATGGTCGTGGGAGGTCTGCTCCTCCGAGCTCCTTGAGGTAATAAGTTTTCGGTCGGATTACTTCTTTGTCTTTGTATGGGCCTTCCCAATTTGGGGCAAGCTTCCCTCGATCCTGAGGTTGCGAGACAGCAGCTCGTCGAAGCACTAGATCTCCTGCTCTAAAGACTTTATTCTTGACCTGAAAATTATAATAGCGGGCGACTTTCTGTCTGTAGACTGCCATCCGAACTTGAGCTACCTCCCATTTTTCTTCCAGCAGGTCAAGGTTGGCTGTAAGACCTTGCGAATTGTGATGTTCGTTGAATGCCACGACTCGTGCCGACGGAAGCTTGAGCTCAATCGGGATAACAGCCTCCGTTCCGAAGGCTAGAGCGAAGGGGGTCTCCCCTGTGGGCAGTCTTTGGGTAGTTTGGTATGCCCACAACACATGATAAAGTTCGTCTGCCCAAGTTCCCTTCGCTTTTTCGAGCCTTGTCTTGATCCCTTGCAGTAGAGTTCTGTTGGTCACTTCAGCTTCGCCGTTCGCCTGAGGATGGGCTACTGATGTGAAGTTGTGGAAGATGTTTAGGTCTTCACAAAATTCGGTGAATCTCGCTCCCATAAATTGCCATCCTTTATCAGTAATTAGGATTCTCGGCAGGCCGAACCTGCAAATGATTGACTTCCAGACGAAGTCTTGCACTTTAGCTTCTGTGATTTTCGTCAGCAGTTCGGCTTCGACCCACTTGGTGAAATAGTCAATTGCTATCAGGAGGAACTTCCTCTACCCCGACGCCACAAAAAAGGGTCCAAGGATATCCATCCCCCATTGCGCAAATAACCATGGGGCACTCAAAGGTGTAAGCTCGGTGGCGGACTGTCTTTGGATGTTGGTATATCTCTGACATCGGTCACACTTTCTGACGTATTCAATTGAGTCACGATGCATTATCGACTAGTAATATCCTTGGCGGAGCAACTTGTGGGATAAGGATCTAGCCCCCAGATGGCTTCTACAGATTCCTTCATGCACCTCCCACAAGGCGTAGTCAGCTTCTGAAGGCCGAAGATATTTTAAAAGGGGCAAAGAGGATGATCTCTTGTACAACTTTCTCTCATAAAGGATGTATCGGGAGGCTTGATTTCTGAGCTTCCGAGCTTCTTTTGCATCATGAGGGAGAACTCCGTCTCTGAGATATGCCACCAGTGGGTCGATCCAACTGAGCTCATGGTCAATTTCCATCACGGGCCGTGATTCTTCCGTACTTGGGCATTTCAGAACTTCAAAGAGAACACCCTTGGGCAATTCAGCCGGAGCCAGCGTAGCCAGCTTGGAGAGAAGATCAGCCCTAGTATTTTTCATCCTTAGAATCTGCCTGATGTTGAAGCTACTAAAGGCGGGGACGAGCTCCTTTACCTTTTCAAGATACTTAGCCATGCTGTCCTTCCGTGCTTCGTAGTTTTTGCTGACTTGTCCCACTACCAGTTGGGAGTCGCTGTGAACTTGGAGCCGATCTACTCCCAATTCTTTGGCGATCCTCAATCCTGCGATCAGAGCTTCATATTCCGCTCCATTGTTTGTTGCGGGGAACTCGAAGCACAGAGCATACTCTGCGATGATTCCCTCTGGACTTATCAAGATCAGGCCCGCACCTGCGCCCGACATGTTGAAAGATCCATCCATGTAGAGGGCCCAAAAGCAACCAAGGGGGTCTGCTTCTTCTTCGGGGGAGTTCGGTCGGGGCTCCAGGCCGTCAATTTCACCCTGTTCAGGTTCGGCCTCCTCCGAGATAGTGCACTCTACTATAAAATCTGCCAATATCTGGGATTTCACTACCGGTCTAGGTCGATAGTTGATGTCGAATTTCGTGAGCTCGATCGCCCATTTCGTCATCCTCCCGGAGGCATCTGCCCGGTGTAGAATCACCTTGATCGGCTGGTCGGTGAGCAATGTTATGGTGTGCCCTTGAAAGTAGGGTCGGAGCCTCTAGGCTGCAATCAACAGGGCGTAAGTTAGTTTCTCTAATTTAATATATCTGGTTTCGGTGTCTCTCAACGTGCGACTGATGTAGTAGATCGGTCGTTGAATTTTTGCTTCTTCCTTGACAAGAACTGCTGCGAGAGCCATAGGGGAGACCGCCAGGTACAAAAATAGCTCCTCTCCAGGCTCGGGCTTAGACAACAATGGAGGCGAGCCGAGGTAGCTCCTTAGCTCTTCGAATGCCTGTTGGCACTCAGTGGTCCAACAGAAGTTCTTTGACCGCTTGAGGATTTGGAAGAAGGGTAAGCATCGTTCGGCCGACCTCGCAATGAAGCGATTCAGGACTGCCACCCTCCCTGTAAGGCGCTGAACCTCTTTTATCGACTTCGGGGTGGCCATCTCCTGGATGGCACGAATTTTCTCTGGATTGGCTTCAATCCCATGCTCCGATACCATGAAGCCCAAAAACTTCCCCGAGGTCACTCCGAAAGCACATTTAGTCGGGTTCAGTTTCATCTTATATTTTCGGAGGGCACCGAAGGTCTCCTCGAGGTCGGCGACGTGGTTCATGGAAGATTTACTTTTCATGAGCATGTCATCCACGTAGACCTCCATGTTGTGGCCGATCTGCTCCTTGAAGATTTTGTTCACCAGTCGCTGATAGGTCGCACCTGCATTTTTGAGGCCGAAAGGCATGACCCTGTAACAGTAAAGGCCACGGTTAGTAATGAAAGCAGTCTTTTCTTCATCTTCTGGTGCCATCCTGATTTGATTATAGCCAGAGAATGCGTTCATAAAGGTGAGAAGCTCATGGCCCGAGGTTGCATCCACCAGTTGATCAATTCTGGGCAGAGGGTAGTTGTCCTTTGGGCAGACTTTATTCAGCTTTTTGAAGTCTATACACATCCTCCACTTGCCGTTTGCCTTTTTGACTAGGACAACGTTGGAAATCCAGTCAGGATAATTGACTTCTCTAATGAATCCAACTTTCAGGAGTTTGTCCACTTCCTCGGCTATCGCTTTCTGCCTTTCCGGTGTATGACCTCAGATTTTTTCTTTCGTCGGTCGATGCTTTGGATCGACGGTCAGACGGTGTTCCATGACTTCAGTGTCAATCCCCGGCATGTCTGCTGGAACCCAAGCGAAAATGTCTGCATTCTTTCGTAGAAAATCAATGAGCTGCGTCCGCACCTCTTCCCCCAGGTTGGAGCCGATCTTCACCACATGCTCCGCGTTCCCATCGTTCAAAGGGATCGAAACCAGATCTTCGATTGGGCCGCCCCTTTCCTCAGCGAGATCATCGCAGGCATCCAGCCCATCAACCGGACAGAGGTCAGATTGGTCACTTCTTTGTAAGGCTATGTTGTAGCAGTGTCTGGCCAGGGCTTGGTCTCCCCTAACTTCTTCAACCTCCTGGTTGGTAGGGAATTTTAATTTCAAATGGTAGGTTGACACTACGGCCCGAAGAGCGTTGAGGCCAAGTCGGCCGAGGATTGCGTTGTAGGCTGACGGTGCCTTCACCACCAGAAAATTCACCAAAGCCCTGGATTATCTTGGATATCGACCCGCAGCTACAGTCAAAGTTATTACCCCCTCCATCGGGACAGCATCACCGATAAACCCTACCAGAGGGGAGCTAATCGGTCTCAAATGACCGTCAAGGATAGATATTTTTAAGAAGGCGTCGTAGAATAAAATATCGGCCGAACTTTCATTATCGACAAGAATGCGGCGGACATCATAATTAGCTATATTTAAAGAAACTACAACTGCGTCGTTATGAGGAAATTGAACTCTCCGAGCATCTTCTTCAGTAAAGGTTATGGATTCCTCAATCCTCTGTCGCTTGGGAGGTCTGGCCAATACGCCGGTTGCTCCCTGTCGGAATTCTCCTGAGATGGTGTTGGCGAAATCCATCGGAAGCCGTCATCTGACCGCTCCACGCCGACTGCTGTTGCCGGAGGAGGAGGAGCCTGGGAGATCGGAGACGGGGCCGGGGCTTGTGGAGCCCGTCGAGATCTGGTCACGGAGGCCGTTGGCCGCCTGGAAGATACCCTTCGGGGAGGCATCAGGCGGAGGCCGGGCAGGAGACTGGAGGAGAAGATATCGGAGAAGATGATCGGAGGCGGTCCCATTGAGCGCTCCTTTAAGAACAAGGGTACTGTGAAGACACAGCGCCAATCCTGTTGGTGCAAAAATCTGCCTGCGTCGGAGAAGCTGGAGTCGAGGGAGTCGCGGTCGTCGTTGGGACTTGCAAAGAAAGTCTAAACCGGAGTTGGGGGTGCTCTGGCAAGACCCTCCGATGCTCAAGTCAGTTCTCTGCCTCAACAGGAATGGAGTGCTCGAACGAAAATTTTAGCAGAGTTTTGAGATAGAAAATGAGAGCTTAGAGAATAACGTATCTGGGGTCCCCTTTTTATAGGCGGAGGGTGCAATACATGATAGCGATATTTGTAACCGTCTGGCAGTGGGCCATTCGGAGCCAGGAGGAGTTTGTTATGAAGAGTAGTGGAGTAGAATTGTGGCCATCACTGTGACCTGCCACGTGAAGTCTGTTGTGGGGAGTGAAGTGACGTCTGTTGTCACGACTTGCTAGAGGATGGAGGAGCCGCGCGGTATCCATCGTAGGAAGTAGAGCAGAGTCATGGTCGTTACTGTGGCCTGCCAGGGAGTGATGGAGCCGTGCGGAATCCTTCGCAGGAAGTAGAGCAGAGTCGTGGCTATTACTATGGCCTGCCAGGGAGTAATGGTGCCATGCGGGATCCGTCGCAGGAAGTGGAGCAGAGTCATGGCCATTACTGTGGCCTGCCAGGGAGTAATGGAGCCATGCGGGATCCGTCGCAGGAATTGGAGCAGAGTCGTGGCCATTACTGTGGCTTGCCAGGGGGTCCAGGCCTGTCGGCCGAAGTTCGATCGGAGTCTGATCTCCGTAGAAGCCCGGATGGGGATCATTTGTCGAGGAATCTCGACCAAGGCCTGTCTGCAATAGAAATCTGAAAGAAATTCGTCCACAATGGAAGCTCGGATGAAGACTTACGGTTGGAATCAAGTGCGGACCGCTCGTGGTAGGAATTTGAAGTAGATCGTTTGTAGCAGAAACTCAGAGTGGGTCGCTTGCAGTAAGAGCTCAGAGTCCGGCCCTTGTAGGAGTTCGGGGTGAGGTCTACTTGCAATAGGGGTTCAGGGTGGAAGTCCGACTCCCGTAGGAGCTCGGATGAAGTCTTCCTGCAGTTGAAGTCGGGGATGAAGTCCGGCTCCCGTAGGAGTCCGGATGAAGTCTACCTGCATTCGGAGTCGGGGACGAAGTCCGGCTCCCGTAGGAGTTCGGATGAAGTCTTCCTGCAGTTGAAGTCGGGGATGAAGTTCGGCTCCCGTAGGAGTCCGGATGAAGTCTTCCTGTAGTTGAAGTCAGGGATGAAGTCCGGCTCCCGTAGGAGTCCGAATGAAGTCTTCCTGCAGTTGAAGTCGGGGATGAAGTCTGGCTCCCGTAGGAGTCTGGATGAAGTCTTCCTGTAGTTGAAGTCGGGGATGAAGCCCAGCTCCCGTAGGAGTCCGGATGAAGTCTTCTTGCAGTTGAAGTCGGGGACGAAGCCCGGCTCCCGTAGGAGTCCGGATGAAGTCTTCCTGCAGTTGAAGTCAGAGACGAAGCCCAGCTCCCGTAGGAGTCCGGATGAAGTCTACCTACAGTTGAAGTCGGGGACGAAGCCCGGCTCCCGTAGGAGTCCGGATGAAGTCTTCCTGCAGTTAAAGTTGGGGATGAAGCCCGGCTTCCGTAGGAGTCCGGATGAAGTCTACCTGCATTTAGAGTCAGGGACGAAGTCCGGCTCCCGTAGGAGTCCGGATGAAGACTAGAAGGTGGTCGACCACCGTCGGGACTTTGGTGAAGTCCATCCATCGTGGAGAATCCGGCCTACATTGGTGGCAGTTTATCTGTCGGCAGAACTTGGGAACGTTACGGAGGCTCGACCGTCGGAGAGGTTCGAGAAGATGTCGTCGAAGGTCGGACGTCGGTAGAACCCTTGGAGGGTCACCCCTGGCATGAACTTCGGCTGGGGGGTATTTTATACCCAACATTATCAATAAATGATATTTTTATTTCAATTATGTTTATGTATCTATGATTTATCCTAAAAATTAACAAAGATGATTTATATATATTTTTAAGGTGTTGAAAATTAGAGACATACATTATTAGTGGTTAGTTTCTAAATGTTTCAGATCAAAGGATCATCATGGAGGATAGTGATCAATCCATTTAAGATTGATGTATAGATCATCTTCTTTCTGGATAGATGAGTCTCAAGTCTGTGGTGTAGAAACACTGGGTGAGAGTGCAGGTGGTTGTTAGAGAATAACTTACACTAACGTGACCAACATAAGAAATCACTTGAATGTCTATTTACTCGTCAGTGATTATCTCGATACTACAGTGGTGTGAGTGATCCTTTGACCTAAGATGTCATCGGCTATTCATAGCAAGACTACTGAGTTTGACTGCATGTTTTCTTGATCCCTAGCGATTCGGATCCTTGTTGTATATGTTAACTTTAGTAGGTTCAGATTCACTGTTGGGAGTAGGATACACCTAGATGGAATCTATCATTCTTGATAGAAAAAGAGAAGTCCTATACAATTTGCGAGATTGAGTTCAAAAAATCTTTGGTCAAAGCAAGAGTGAATACTAGAAAAGAGTTTTCAAGAGATTCGCAAATGAACTCAAGTCGAGCCAATCTTGCATATGATTGACGATGAGATTTGACAAGTTCTCCATGATCTCCATCAAGTCAGAACTCACGATAGAAAAATTGAATCATATCATAACTACACCTAGGAGTTCATTCTTTCATTCTACTGGATTATCACTACATACTGCTAGGTGTCACTAATGGATTATAGGACTCATCGGATGTCATCTTGATGATCGATGATCTTCGGAGGATAGAGTTGGAATTGTTTCAATCCATCAAAAGAAGTTTTGATGATATTATGATAGAAATCATTATATATCTCATTATTAGATAGAATAGAACCTATAGGGTCATACACAAAAGAGATTTTTATCCAATCAGATGGTTGATTAACGATTATGAATCGTTAAAGGATATAATTATCAATATGATTGATAATTAACCTTATGCAAATATTGTAATTATGTAATTCATTAAGTATTAATAAATTATAGAAAGATTAATTAGTAATTGAATTGCTAATTGGCTCAATTTGATTGAGCAATGAGGGTTGAATCAAGTCTAATTGAATTGAATACATTTTGACTTGGATTGAGTTTGATTGGATCAAGCCTAGTTGCAAGAAAAATTAATTTTTGATTTGATTAATATTTGGATTCAGTTAATTTCTAATTAGATTAGGATTTGATTGAGTAGATTGGGTTCCTAATTTGATTAGGTTCCATTATCTATTTAGATCAAACCAAATCTAATTTGATTTAAACTAAAATAGAAAATCCTAAAATTCCATCTCCCTAGGATTCTCTCACTCCCTTGCATGCCCTAGGATTCCATGCCCAAGTTTCTCACCAAGAAATGTTTTGGCATGAGGAGTTTGTGTGTGAAAGAGAGGAGGACGCAAGATGAGAGTGGGCGATCTCATGTGATGAGTCATTGCCTTATCTCCTTCCTATTTTGAATATGATTCAAATCTTGAGATAAAGATAATTAGGAAAGAGATCAAGGGATAAAAGAAATCTTTTATGGTGCCACCCTATCCTTTTCATGTTAAGAAAGAGATATGCGTGAGAAGAAATCAGATCTGATTTCTTCTCACGCCGCTCCCTTCTTTGGCACAAAAATTGGATGCCTCCTCTCTTGGCGTGTGAAAAAAAGGTGGCACCCCCTTTCTTACCCTAATATTCCTTGTTCTTTATAAAAAAGCTCTAATACTTGGAGGTCTAGAGGATGAGAAATAAAGAAAAAAATTGAGAGAAAAGCTCTGCTCAAAATCCGAGCCTCCTTCCTTCTTCTCTTCCTCCTGTCCTTCTTAGCTCTCAAAAGAGTTTGTGAGATCTGAGAGTGAACCAGATCAGCCATCAAAGAGGAGATCTTTGTAAGAGAGCTAGCACTTTGAAAAGATCATCTCACCTCTGATTGGAATGAGTCCTTGTGTGAATACCTGTAGAAGCTAGGCACATGCATGGCTAGAGAAATTGTTCAGATCTACGATCATCGGCTGCGGTGTAGTTCGACCCGCACAAGATATTGAGATTCGATCTCAATATTTTTAATTTTTAGATTATATGCATATTTTAGATATGGGTATGGATAGTATTAGATTTGATCTAATGCATGGGGTTTTAAAAATTTTAATCTAGATCCATTTCTACTGCCATTCAAAATTATTTTGAAATCTATGCATGCAACCTTACTCATTTTCTAACAGTAGTTTCAGAGCCACTGATTTTTATGACATGTATAATCTGATTTTTGATTTAGATTTGAAAGTAATGATTTAAAATTGATCTTATGCTAGTATAAGGTTGTCCTGATATAGGGTTTATCTCCTATATTGAAAAAGTTATCCTAATACAAGATTGATTGATTTTGAGATCTATTTTTCAAATTTTTAAATTAATCTTTTAGATCTAAAAATAAATGTACGTGATATATTTTTATTCATGTTAGATCTGAAATTAGAATGATTAAAAATTTATATCGGATTGATATAAGGTTATCCTGATATAGGGTTTACCCCTTATATTGAAAAGGTTGTCCTAATTTGATGCAAATTAATTTTTAATTTTTTTTATAAATATTTTAATCATTATTTTAGATCTGATAATATATATATTTGATATGTATATTTTTAATTTTAGATCTAAAATTTAATATATATATATATATATATATATATATATATATATATATGATATGTGTTTGTAGTTTAAATCTAAAACTTCATATATGTGATATATAATATTAGGTTTAGATCTGAAACTATTTCAAGATCATAAGCCACTAATGCATGCAGTGAAATATAATCTAATTTTTTTTTTGAATTTAAAAATTATGTTATTGTATGTGGGTATGGATTGAACAAATTAAATCTAGTAATCAAACTACAATTAGGATCAATTGATTAGTTCAGGAAAGAATCCATTATCGATTTTGAGCAATTGATGGAACCTAATCAATTATTGATTAGAGTTAGGTCAAAGGGGCTCAAAATCGAGTTTAGTTGTAGTTGATTGCATCAATTTATATTTTGATATGAATTGATTGACTCAAGACCTAATTTGGCTCAGTAATTTGGATCCGAATTAATTGGTTAATCTGATCGATTCTAATCGATCAATTTAGTGTCTAAGACAAGTATCTAGATAATGGTTATTTAATTGATTTCGTTATCTGATCTGATCAATTCATTGGTGTTGGTGCAAAAATTCGCTTGCGTCGGAGAAGCTGGAGTCGGAGAAGTCGCGGTCGCCGTCGGGACCTGCAAGGGAAGTCTAAACCGGAGGTGGGGTTGCTCTGGTAAGACCCTCCGATGCTCAAGTCAGTTCTCTGCCTCAACAAGAATGGAGCGCTCGAACGAAGAATTTAGCAGAGTTTTGAGATAAGAAATGAGCTTAGAGAATAACGTATCTGGGTTCCCTTTTATAGGCGGAGGGGGCTGTAGCCTGACAGCGACATCCGTAACCGTCTGGCAGTGGGCCGCCCAGAGTCAGGAAGAATTTATTGCGGAGGGTAGTGGAGTGGGATCATGGCTATCGCCATGGCTCGCCACGTGGAATCAGTTACGGGGAGTGGAGCGACGTCTGCTGTCGTGACTTGTCAGGGAGTGGTGGAATCGCACAGGATCCACCGTAGGGAGTGGAGCAGGATCGTGGCTGTTAATATAGCCTGTCAGGGGGTAATGGGGTCGCGTAGGGTCCGCCGTAGGGAGTGGAGCAGAATCGCCCGTTACCGTGGTCTGCTCGGGAGTGCAGATCTGTCGGCTGAAGTTCGACAGCGGTCGGGGCTGATGACGAAGATCGGCTCCCGTAGGAGTCCGGACAGAGTCTTCCTGCAATTAAAGTCAGAGGCGAAGTTCGGCTCCCGTAGGAGTCCGGATAGGGCTTACCAGCAGTTGACGTTGAGGACGGAGCCCAGCTCCCGTAGGAGTCCGGGCGGAGCAGTTGACGTTGAGGATGGAGCCCGGCTCCCGTAGGAGTCCGGGCGGAGTCTACTTGCTGTTGAAGTCGTCGGCGGAGTCTGGCTCCCGTAGGAGTCCGGACGCAGTCTGTCTTGCAGCCGTTGGAGTCGAGGATGAAGCCCGGCTCCCGTAAGAGTCCGGGTGGAGTCTTCCTGCAATTAAAGTTAGAGGCGAAGTTTGGCTCCCGTAGGAGTCCGGATAGGGCTTACCAGCAGTTGACGTTGAGGACGAAGCCCGACTCCCGTAGGAGTCCGGGCGGAGCAGTTGACATTGAGGATGGAGCCCGGTTCCCGTAGGAGTCCGGGCAGAGTCTACTTGCTGTTGAAGTCGTCGGCGGAGTCCGGCTCCCGTAGGAGTCCGGGCGCAGTCTGTCTGCAGCCGTTGGAGTCGAGGATGAAGCCCGACTCCCGTAAGAGTCCGGGCGGAGTCTTCCTGCAATTAAAGTTAGAGGCGAAGTTTGGCTCCCGTAGGAGTCCGGATAGGGCTTACCAGCAGTTGACGTTGAGGACGGAGCTCGGCTCCCGTAGGAGTCCGGGCGGAGTAGTTGACGTTGAGGATGGAGCCCGGCTCCCGTAGGAGTCCGGGCGGAGTCTACTTGCTGTTGAAGTCGTCGGCGGAGTCCGACTCCCGTAGGAGTCCGGGCGCAGTCTGTCTGCAGCCGTTGGAGTCGAGGATGAAGCCCGGCTCCCGTAAGAGTCTGGGCGGAGTCTTCTTTTAAGGTCGGCCTTGTTGGCGGAGTCGTTGATTCTGTTGAGGACTTCGGCTGGGGGTATTTTATACCCAACACCAGTCCCCCTACTTTCGAGTTTGAATTTCGAACGAAGGAAGTACAGAGAGATGGGCACAGCCGAAGCCGTCCCTTCGAATCCCGCGCACTGCCGCCCCCAGATATTTTGGCCTTTAATGTGTGCACGTCAGAGCCCATTTTTCGGTGAAGGTGACCTGAAGAGTCTTTTCGGAACCCCCGTCGGAATGCGATCCCAAGCGTCGTGCTACGGAATTTCGTGAACGGTCAACCCTCGATAGCGGTGAGGGGGACATGCGGGACACGTGGCACGCACCAGTTGGCCCAGGAACACCCGCCGCCATAACTGCGCTAGGATCCGTCGGCTATTTAAACCCCCTAATCTCCCTTCGTGGCTTCATCCTGTCGATAGGATGGTACCTTTCTTTCGTCTGAGAGCCTAGCTACTCAGCTACTTCCCTCGCACCAGTCCGTGCCTTCTTCAGCCCCCCAATTCTTCTCTGAGGGTTCCCACACCATGTCCTCTACCCCGGAGGCCATTCTTGAAGGGATGTCTAGGGCTTGGAGGAAGGCGAGGAGGAGAACGGCGGCCGGTGAGGATCTCCGTCATTTTAAAGGGGGCTCAAGGAAGAATTCCTTCAACAACAGGGGTTTAATAACGGGGGCCACCGGTAAAGTTATTCTGCCTGAGAATTTCGGAGTAGCAAGGCGGGGTGATACCGGTCAAGAGGGCAGAGCTGTCGTCACAAGCTGTGGCGAGATCCTTGATGCCGTCGGGGCCGAGGGACCAGAAGCGGTCGGCGTCGATGGTGGGGCAGCAAAATCTGTTGTGGGGACGGTGGAAGTAGCGCATGCCGACCTTGCCGGAGCATTTTGGGTGGCGGCTGTCGTGGAGCATTCGGAGATGGAGCATATCTCTGGCGTCACCGCTGCCTCCAAGGTGACTCCGGCTCTTCTTGAAACAGGTCTTCGTCACTGCTGCCGTTGCCCTTACCGCCCCCGGGAATCTATCCCACCCTTTTCCCGCTAGGGTTGGGACTTCGGAGATGGAGCGAAGCGAGGCAAGCCGATAGGTCCGTTACACGCACTGGAGAACACGGCTGAGAAGGACAGAGACGGGGAGAGGAGTTTGCAGCTGGGAGCAGCCTCCGGTATATCCTTCCCGAACCGTGTTCGTGAGGCTTGCAATGATGTATATCTTTTTTTTTTTTCTTGACCCATCGGGTCTTGTAACGTATATCTTGTTAAATAGAAAGGAGATTTTGCTACCTTGTCTGCATCTTACATCGAATAGTTGTTTGTCGAGCTTCTTCATTTTCCTTTCCTCTTTCTTCCTCCTTTTCTTCTCTTTTTTCTCTCTTTTTTTTTTTTTTTACGTCGTCCTAAGGTCATCGACGACTTCTTTTATCCGTGTAGGGTTGTTATCTGCCGAGCTCCTTTTCGACTTTTACGCCGTTTGAAGATACCCGGTTGTCATTTTTTCGTCAATGGCTGTAGGTTCGCTTGGGGCCATTTATGCCCGGGGTCCCTCCTAGGGCTTGAATTCGGGGATCCGAGCTTCAGTTGCCCTCGGGCGCTGTTTGTTTTCCAATCATCACTGTTGCGATCCATTACCTTCCTTTATTGCTTGGAGTTTTTTCTCCGCTGAAGTCGAGGCTAAGTTTGGCTCCCGTGGGAGTCCGGACAGAGAATCCTTCTTGAAGTTGGAGTTGTGGGCCAAGCCCGGCTCTCGTAGGAGTCCGGGCGGAGCCTTCCTTGGCGTCGTGGATAGAGTCCGGCTCCCGTAGGAGTCAGGGAGAAGTCTTCCTGCAATCAAAGTCATAGGCAAAGTCCGGCTCCCGTAGGAGTCCGGACAAGGCTTATCGGCAGTTGCTGTTGTCAATGGAGCCCGGCTCCCGTAGGAGTCCGGGCGGGGTTGTCCTGTAGTTGATGTCGGCGATGGAGCCCGGCTCCCGTAGGAGTCCGGGCTGGGCTTACCATCGGTCGAAGTTGCTTAAGTTAGGGCAAGGTTTTCCTCTTGGGGGGTGCATATGGGCGTTGCAGGGCCTTCCCCCCATCTGGTCTAAAAAGATCGGGCCTTCGACTTTGCTCAAGTTAGGGCGAGGTTCTCCTCCTGTCCCTAACAGGGCTGTGGGGGCACATATGGGCGTTGTAAGGCCTCTCCCCCCATCCGGTCTAAATGAAATCGGGCCTTCGACTTTGCTCAAGTTAGGGCGAGGATCTCCTCCTGTCCCTAACAGGGCTGTGGGGGCACATATGGGCATTGTAAGGCCTCTCCCCCCATCCGGTCTAAATGGAACCGGGCCTTCGACTTTGCTCAAGTTAGGGCGAGGTTCTCCTCCTGTCCCTAACAGGGCTATGGGGGCACATATGGGCGTTGTAAGGTCTCTCCCCCCATCCGGTCTAAATGTAACTGGGCCTTCGACTTTATGAGGTTGCCCTTTTGTTTTTGATACAGTTTGTTTGAATTGTCCAAAGACATGTGGGTATGTGATTTTTGATTAAAACGAAGTCACTGGTAGTACATCCGTAAGTTTTCTGAGCTCCACGGCCACGGGAGGTCGGCTCCTCCAAGCTCTTTAAGATAATAAGTTCCGGGCCGGACTACTTCTTTGACTTCATAAGGTCCCTCCCAGTTTGGGGCAAGTTTCCCCCGGTCCTGAGGTTGCGAGACAGCAGCTTGTCGAAGCACTAGATCTCTTGCTTTAAAGGCTTTGTTCTTGACCCGGACGTTGTAATATCGAGCAACTTTCTGTCTGTAGGCTGCCATTCGAACCTGAGAGATCTTCCATCTTTCTTTCAGCAGGTCGAGGTTGGCTCTAAGACTTTGCAAATTTTGGTGTTCGTCGAATGCCACGACTCGTGCCGACAGGAGTTTAAGCTCGATCGGGATGACGGCTTCCATTCCGAAGGCTAAAGCAAAGGGGATTTCCCCCGTAGGTAACCTCTGGATAGTTCGACACGCCCATAGCACATGATAAAGCTCGTCCGTCCAAGTTCCTTTTGCTTTTTCAAGCCTTGTCTTAATCCCCTGTAAAAGAGTTCTGTTAGTCACCTCAGCTTCGCCATTCGCCTGAGGATGGGCTACTGACGTGAAGTTGTGGGAGATGTTTAGATCTTCACAGAATTTGGCGAATCTGGCTCCCGCGAATTGCCGCCCATTGTCAGTGATTAGGGTTCTAGGCAAACCGAACCTGCAAACGATTGATTTCCAGATGAAATCTTGCACTTTCGCTTCTGTGATTTTTGCTAGTGGTTCGGCTTCAACCCATTTGGTGAAGTAGTCGATCGCTACAAGGAGAAACTTTCTTTGTCCGGACGCCATGGGAAAGGGGCCAAGGATGTCCATCCCCCATTGTGCAAAAGGCCATGGGGCACTCAAGGGTGTGAGCCCGGTGGCGGGCTGTCTCTGGACATTGGCGTATCTCTGGCATCGATCACACTTTTTGACATATTCAATCGAATCATGATGCATCGTTGGCCAGTAGTATCCTTGGCGGAGTAGCTTGTGGGATAAAGACCTGGCTCCCAAATGGTTTCCGCAAACTCCCTCGTGTACTTCCCATAAGGCGTAGTCAGCTTTCGAGGGCCGGAGGCATTTTAAGAGGGGCAAGGAGTATGATCTCTTGTACAGTTTATCCTCATAAAGGAGGTATCTCGAGGCTTGATTTCGGAGTTTTCGAGCTTCTTTCGCATCCTGGGAGAGGACTCCATCTCTGAGATAGATTATCAGCAGGTCGACCCAGATGGGCTCGTGGTCGATCTCCATTACGGGCCACGATTCTTCTGTACTCGGGTGTTTTAGAACTTCAAAGAGGACGCATTTGGGCAATTCGGTCGGAGCCGATGTCGCCAGTTTGGAGAGAAGATCGGCTCTGATATTCTCCAGCCTTGGAATCTGTTTAATGCTGAACTTGCTGAAGGCGGGGGTGAGCTCCTTTACCTTCTCAAGGTATCTGGTCATACTGTCCTCCCGCGCTTCGAAACTCCCGCTGACTTGTCCCACCACTAGTTGGGAGTCGCTGTGTACCCGAAGTTGACCTATTTCCAGCTCTTTGGCTATCCTTAATCCTGCGATCAGAGCTTCATATTCCGCTCCATTGTTTGTTGTGAGAAATTTGAAATGCAGAGCGTACTCCGTGATGACTCCCTCCGGGCTGACCAAGATCAGGCCTGCACCCGCGCCTGCCATGTTAGAAGATCCATCCATATAGAGGGTCCAAAAGCAATCGGAGGGATTGGCCTCTTCGTTGGGGGAGTTCGGGTGAGACTTCAGGTCGTCAACTTCGCCTTGCTCAGGCTCGGCCTCCTCTGAGATGGTGCACTCTACTACGAAATCTGCCAATATTTGGGCCTTTATTGCTGGCCTAGGTCTGTAGTTGATGTCGAATTCTGTGAGCTCAATCGCCCATTTTGCCATTCTTCTGGAGGTGTCAGCCCGGTGCAAAACCACCTTGATTGGTTGATCAGTGAGTAGCGTCACGGTGTGCCCTTGAAAGTAGGGTCGGAGCCTCCGAGCTGCAATCAACAAGGCGTAGGTCAGTTTTTCTAATTTGGTGTATCTGATCTCGGCGTCCCTCAACGCGCGGCTAATGTAGTAGACTGGTCGCTGGACTTTCGTTTCTTCTTTGACAAGGACGGCCGCGAGGGCCGTGGGAGAGACCGCCAGGTACAAAAATAGTTCCTCCCCAGGTTCAGGCTTCGCCAGCAGCGGGGGTGAGCTAAGGTAGCTTTTTAATTCTTCAAACGCCTGTTGGCATTCAGAGATCCAACAGAAGTTCTTCGGCTGCTTGAGGGTTTGAAAGAAGGGCAAGCATCGTTCGGCCGACCTCGCAACAAAGCGATTAAGAGCCACTATCCTCCCTGTGAGGCACTGAACCTCCTTGATCGACTTTGGGACGGTCATCTCTTGGATGGCATGAATTTTCTCTGGATTGGCCTCAATCCCGCGCCCTGATACCATGAAGCCCAGGAACTTTCATGAGGTTACCCCAAAAGCGTATTTAGTTGGGTTCAGCTTCATTCTATACTTTCGAAGAGCGTCAAAGGTTTCCTCGAGGTCGGCGACATGATTTCTGGAAGACCTGCTTTTTACAAGCATATCGTCCACGTAGACCTCCATGTTTCGGCCGATCTGCTCTTTGAAGATTTTGTTCACCAGTCGTTGGTAGGTTGCGCCCGCATTTTTGAGGCCGAATGGCATGACCCTGTAGCAGTAAAGGCCGCGATTAGTGATGAAAGCTGTCTTTTCTTCATCTTCCGATGCCATTCTAATTTGATTATAGCCGGAGAACACGTCCATAAAAGTGAGGAGCTCATGGCCTGAAGTAGCGTCCACCAGTTGGTCGATTCTGGGAAGGGGGTAGTTGTCCTTTGGACAAGCCTTATTTAGCTTTTTGAAGTCTATACACATCCTCCACTTGCCGTTTGCTTTCTTGACCAAAACAACATTGGAAATCCAATCAGGATAATTGACTTCCTTAATGAATCCAGCCTTAAGAAGCTTATCCACTTCCTCGGCTATCGCCTTCTGCCTCTCCGGGGCATGGCTCCGGATTTTTTCTTTTGTCGGTCGATGCTTTGGGTCGACAGCCAGATGATGCTCCATGACTTCCGTGTCAATCCCCGGCATGTCAGTTGGAACCCAAGCGAAAACGTCTGCATTTCTTCGTAGAAAATCAATAAGACGCATCCGCACCTCTTCCCCCAGGTTGGAACCAATTAGCACCACATGATCCGCGTTCCCATCATTCAAAGGGATTGGTACTAGATCTTCGATTGGGCCGCCCCTCTCTTCAGTGAGGTCATCGCGAGCATCCAATCCATCGACAGGACAGGGGTCCGATTGATCGCTTCTTTGCAAGGCGATGTTGTAGCAGT
Organism: Elaeis guineensis; assembly: GCF_000442705.2. Classification (NCBI taxonomy): domain Eukaryota; kingdom Viridiplantae; phylum Streptophyta; class Magnoliopsida; order Arecales; family Arecaceae; genus Elaeis; species Elaeis guineensis. The sequence goes on along the minus strand of NC_025998.2, from coordinate 112,046,128 downwards.
GTCTAGCTAGGGCTTGGTCTCCCCGGACCTCTCCAATCCCCTGGCTGGTGGGGAACTTCAGTTTCAAATGGTAGGTCGATACGACAGCTTGAAGAGCATTAAGGCCGAGTCGGCCAAGGATTGCATTGTAGGCGGATGGCGCCTTTACCACCAAGAAATTCACCAGAGCCCTAGACTGCTTTGGATACTGACCCGCGGTCACAGTCAAAGCTATCATTCCCTCCGTCGGAACGGCGTCACCGGTAAACCCTATCAAGGGGAAGCAAATCGGTCTCAAATAACCGCCAAGAGTGGACATTCTTGAAAAGGCATCGTAGAACAAGATGTCGGTTGAACTTCCGTTGTCGACGAGAATGCGACGGACGTCGTAGTTTGCTATATTCAAGGAAACCACGACCGCATCGTTATGAGAGAATTGGACTCCCTGGGTGTCTTCTTCGGTAAAGGTTATGGGTTCTTCAACTTTTTGCCGCTTGGGGGATGCAGCTGGTATGTTGGTTGTCCCCCGCCGGGATTCCCCCGAGATGGCATTGACGGAATCCGACAGAGGTCGGTCATCCGGCCACTCCTCATCGGCGACCATAGCCGGAGATAATTGTGCAAAGGCCTCGCAAGAAGGCATCAGATGAAGGAAGGAGGAGTGGCTGCCGGAGAAGATGGCCGGAAGTGGATCCGTTGAGCGCTCCTTTAAGAACAAGGGTATTGCGAAGATGCACCCTTCCTCTAGCGCCAATCCTGTTGGTGCAAAAGTCCGCTTGCGCCGGAGAAGCTGGAGTCGGGGAAGTCGCGGTCGCCGTCGGGACCTGCAAGGGAAGTCTAAATCGGAGGTGGGGTTGCTCCGGCAAGACCCTTTGACGCTCAAGTCAGTTCTCTTCCTCAACAAGAATGGAGCGCTCGAACGGAGAATTTAGCAGAGTTTTGAGATAAGAAATGAGCTTAGAGAATAACGTATCTGGGGTCCCTTTTATAGGCGGAGGGGGCTGTAGCCTGACAGCGACATCCGTAACCGTCTGGCAGTGGGCCGCCCAGAGTCAGGAAGAATTTATTGCGGAGGGTAGTGGAGTGGGATCGTGGCTATCGCCATGGCTCACCACGTGGAATCGGTTACGGGGAGTGGGGCGACGTCCGCTGTCGTGACTTGTCAGGGAGTGGTGGAATCGCACAGGATCCGCCGTAGGGAGTGGAGCAGGATCGTAGCCGTTAATATAGCCTGTCAGGGGGTAATGGGGTCGCGTAGGGTCCGCCGCAGGGAGTGGAGCAGAATCGCCCGTTACCGTGGTCTGCTCGGGAGTGCAGATCCATCGGCTGAAGTTCGACAGCGGTCGGGGCTGATGACGAAGATCGACTCCCATAGGAGTCTGGACAGAGTCTTCCTGCAATTAAAGTCAGAGGCGAAGTTCGGCTCCCGTAGGAGTCCGGATAGGGCTTACCAGCAGTTGACGTTGAGGACGGAGCCCGGCTCCCGTAGGAGTCCGGGCGGAGCAGTTGACGTTGAGGACGGAGCCCGGCTCCCGTAGGAGTCCGGGTGGAGTCTACTTGCTGTTGAAGTCATCGGCGGAGTCCGGCTCCTGTAGGAGTCCGGACGCAGTCTGTCTTGCAGCCGTTGGAGTCGAGGATGAAGCCCGGCTCCCGTAAGAGTCCGGGCGGAGTCTTCCTGCAATTAAAGTTAGAGGCAAAGTTTGGCTCCCGTAGGAGTCCGGATAGGGCTTACCAGCAGTTGACGTTGAGGACGGAGTCCGGCTCCCGTAGGAGTCCGGGCGGAGTAGTTGACGTTGAGGATGGAGCCCGGCTCCCGTAGGAGTCCGGGCGGAGTCTACTTGCTGTTGAAGTCGTCGGCGGAGTCCGGCTCCCGTAGGAGTCCGGGCGCAGTCTGTCTGCAGCCGTTGGAGTCGAGGATGAAGCCCGACTCCCGTAAGAGTCCGGGCGGAGTCTTCCTGCAATTAAAGTTAGAGGCGAAGTTTGGCTCCCGTAGGAGTCCGGATAGGGCTTACCAGCAGTTGACGTTGAGGACGGAGCCCGGCTCCCGTAGGAGTCTGGGCGGAGCAGTTGACGTTGAGGACGGAGCCCGGCTCCCGTAGGAGTCCGGGCGGAGTCTACTTGCTGTTGAAGTCGTCGGCGGAGTCCGGCTCCCGTAGGAGTTCGGGCGCAGTCTGTCTGCAGCCGTTGGAGTCGAGGATAAGCCCGGCTCCCGTAAGAGTCCGGACGGAGTCTTCTTTTAAGGTCGGCCTTGTTGGCGGAGTCGTTGATTCTGTTGAGGACTTCGGCTGGGGGTATTTTATACCCAACAATTGGTATCTAAGAAAAGCAGTGGGAGGACCGCCACTCAACTTAACTTACCTGGCTATTTTAAGAGATTAAGTTTTGAATTAGGTTATTTGTTGATTTAAGTTTACCCATGCCGACTAGATAAGTCAGATATATGAATGTGCTGATCTAAACTTGATCAGTCAGATATCAAAACTGATGAACTAGAAAAGATCTAAACCTAAGTCTGTTCACTAAATATTAAGTCTAGCAGTTTTTCACCATTGTAGAGATGCGGGTGCCTTCTTGGCTGTTAGAAAATTAGGTAGAATGCATGTATAGATTTCAAAAAAATTTTTATCACAGTGAAAAAATAATCGGATTAAACCTTTTAACTCCACATGCATTAGATCTCATCTAATCTTACCCAAGCCTAGAAGTAAAGACATGCATATAATCTGAAAAATAAAATAAAGATGAGATCAAATCTCAATATCTTTGTATGGATAGAAATTCACGGCTACCAATGATCTCAGGTTCGAAGATCCTCGAGCCGCACACGTGTCCGACCTCTATAGGTATCCATCGGGATCAACCTTGAATCCTTCTTCTCGTAATAGATCCTTTTTTCTTAAGTAGGATCTTAACCCTTTAGAACCTTGATCAACTCTTTGATCTTGACTACTCAACTCTTAAACTGCAGCCTTTTTTTCTTCGTTCCACACCGTAGAAGAAAGTCTCCTCAACTCTTGGCGTGTAGAAAGATGGATGCCCAACCCTTGGGCATGGAAAGAGAAGAGGGAGAGAGGGTGTGGCATGGAGAAGGGAGAGAGGAAGAGAGAGATTTGGTTTTTAATTAAAACAACTAACTTATAAAATCCTAGGAGACCTTCTCTTTATATAGGCCTTTTCCTAATTCAAATCAGGAACCAATTAACTTAAAAAGGCACATCCTTATCTCATAAGGATTTCTACCTTTTTAATCTAATTTTTTTTATTAAAATCAGACTTAATTGGTAGGACATCAGCTCTTTTTGGTAAGCATATGAGGTGCCCCAGTTAGATAAGGCAATATGAGTGGGCACCCCATGCAATATAGGGCAAGTAGGTGGGGCGCCAACACTTGACACCCCTTAGGGTTTTCTTGCACAAGAGAGGGGGCGTGGCCCCCCCTCTATCTCTCCTTCTATGCCATTGCAAGAGAGAGGGTGGGCCCCTCTCTCTTCCTCATGTCATCCAAAAGTGTTGGCACCCCTTTGTCCTGTCAAAAATAGAGGATTGCGCCATCCCTTCTTTCCAATAATTTCACACATACTATGAGGGGATAACGAGGAGATAATGAAGAGATAATGAGGAGATAATTAAGCCAACTCATTGACTTAATCTACTTAGGCTCACAATTAGGTGCCTAATTAATCCAAATAGATTTAGGTTAGATTCAAAGCAATGGATTTGATCCAATCGAAGTCCTGAGAAAAATTAGGTTTAACCATATGCTAGCATGGTTCTCTTAAACCTAATAGGATTTCAATAAATCCTAACCCAATTAGAATTTCATAAGTCTAATTGGTAAATTCAAAATTAAATTCTTTAATGTGTAACCTCATAGGTTCCATTCTATCTGGTAGTGAGATATATTATGATCTCCATCACAATATCATCGAAACTCTTTTTGATGTTTTGAAATATTTTTCACTCTATCCTTCGAGGATCATCGATCATCAAAATGATGCCCGATGAGTCCCACAATCCACTAGTGATATCTAGTAGTATGTAGTAGTAATCTAGTAGAATGAAAGTATAAACTCTTAGGTGCAGTTATTGTATGATTCCGTTCTCCTATCGTGAGTCCCAACTTGACGGAGGTCATAGAGAACTCGTCAGATCCTATCGTTAGTCATATGCTAGATTGACTTGACTCGAGTTCATTTGTGAATCTTATAAATTTTTTTTTCAGTATTCACACTTGCTTTGGCCAAATACTTTCTAAACTCAATCTCGTGAATCACATAGGACTTCTCCTTTTCTACCAAAGTTGATAGATTTCATCTAAGTACATCCTACTTCAAACAATAAACCTGAATCTACTGAAGCCAACATACACAGCAAGGACCAAAATATCTAGGGACCAAAAGAACATACAGTCAAACTCAGTAGCCTCGCTGTGAATAGTCAATGATACTGCAGATTAAAGGACTACTCACACCACTGCAGCATCGAGAAGACCACTGACGAGTGAGTAGATATCCATGTAATTTTTCATGTTGGTCACGTTCAGTACAAGTTGTTCTCTAACAACCACCCGCACCCTCATCCCAGTGTCCCTACACTATAGATTCAAGACTCATCTGCCCACAAAGGAGGTGAATTATGCATCGATCTCAAATGGATTGATCACTGTCCTTCGTGATGATCCTTTGATCGAAAGTATTTAGAAATTAACTACTAATTAATGTATGTCTCAAATTTTCAACACTTTGAGAATATACAAAAATTATCTTTGTTAATTTTTAGGACAAATCATGGACACATAAACATGATTGGAATGAAAATTTTTTTTATTGATAATAAAAATATTACAAGTACAAAATTAAGTCTTAAAATTATAAAATATGTCAGCCAATAATTGGCTTCTAGGGTACAAATCTAACAAACTCTTACTTGATCTAAAGTCAATTAGCCATATACCTAAGATCTATCTTCTCAAAGTGAGCTTTGGTCTTTTGCTAACTGAGAGGCTTGATCAGCGGGCCTGCCACATTCAATGCGGAGTTGACTCTCTACACCTCGATGAACTTTTTCTCAAGGTATTTGCGTATGATATAAAACCATCGCTCTATATGCTTGGACTTCTAGTGAGACCTAAGCTCCTTAGCGAGGACTATGGCACTATTGTTATCGTAGTGCAGTGCAATGATATCTGATGGCATCACACCCAGCTCCGCAATAAACTTCTTGAACCAAAAGGCTTTCTTAGCAATTTCAGAGATAGTGATGTACTCGACTTCTATGGTTGAATCTGCAATGATCGACTGTTTGAAACTTTTCTAGCTAACCGCACTACCATTACACAAGAAGATACATCTCGATGTAGACTTTCTATCATCAACATCAGTCATAAAGTCTGAATCGATGTATCCCTCAACTTTCAGTTCCAATCATCTACCAAAGACTAACAACAAATCCTTAGTCCTTCTCAAGTACTTAAGGATATTTTTAACAGCAATCTAGTGTTCTTCATCTAGATTCACTTGATATCTGCTCGTGACACTCACGACAAGGGCTATATCAGGTCGTGTATATAATATGGCATATATGAGGCTCTCTATTGCTAAAGTATAAGAAATTTTGCTCATGCATTGGATCTCCTTAGGTGTGTTAGGACACATCTTCTTAGAGAGATGAATGTCATGTCTAAGGGGCAAAAGATTCTTCTTGGAATTTTTCATGCTGAACCTCTTCAGCACCTCCTCCATGTACATTCGCTGTGAGAGTTCTATCATCCTCTTAGATCTATCCCTATAGACCTTTATGCCAAGAATATAGGAGGCTTCTTCTAGGTCTTTCATGGTGAACTCTTTCGACAACCATGCTTTGATTGATGCCAGTGTGGGAATGTCATTCCCAATCAGGAGGATGTCATCCACATAATATGAGGAATGTAACAGCGCTCTCACTGATCTTTTTGTATATACACAGCTCATCTTCATTTTTTATGAAATCAAACATTTTGATCACATCATTAAAGCGAGTGTTCCAACTCTAAGATCACATCATTAAAGCAAGTGTTCCAACTCTGAGATGCTTGCTTGAATCCATATATGGATCTTTACAGCTTGCAAGCCTTGTGATCATTATCACTGGATGTGAAATCCAAAGGCTACTCTATATAGATATCTTCCTCAAGATATCCATTTAGAAAGGTAATTTTCACATCCATTTGTCAAAGTTTATAATCATGAAAGGCTGTTATGGCAAAAAGAGTACGGATAGATTTCAGCATGGTTACAGATGAAAAAGTTTTATGACAGTCAATATCTTCACATTGACTATAACCTTTCACAACTAGTCTTGCCTTATAGGACTTTACCTTCCCATCCGACCCAATTTTTCTTTTATAAATCTATTTACACCCAATAGGTATAATACCTTCAGGTAGATCTACTAAAAATCAAATCTGATTGGAATGCATGGAGTAAATTTTTGACTTCATCACTTCCATCCATTTCTCAGAGTCTATATCTAACATTACCTTAACGTAGGTCTTGAAATCATTCCTAACATCTCTATCCTCCATAAGGAATGCTTCCTCTAAACCTTCTGTAAGAATATCTAAGTACCTTCAGGAGGATGAGAGATCCTATTTGATCTATAAGGTGGAGGAGGTATCACATCTATTGGCTCATTATTGGGTTTAGATTTTTGGACTCGATGCTCTTTAGAGACTTTCTCTTCAAGCTCAATCTTCCTCCCACTGTCTCCATCTTGGATAAACTCCTTTTTCAAGAAGATGGGATGATGGCTCATAATCACATTATGATCCTCAGAAAGATAGAAGTAGTATCCCATGATTTCTTTGGGATACCCTATAAAGTGAGTCTTAAAGGATCTAGTCTTTAACTTGTCTACCTGCTATCATTTGATATGGATCGGACATCCTTAAATCTTGAGGTAACCAAGAGTTGGCTTCTTGCCATACCATAACTTATATGGTGTGGTAAGAACAGATTTAGAAGGAATTCGATTTAAAAGATAAATCACAGAAAGTAATGCATGTCCCCAGAGAAAGACAGAAAGATCTGTGAAGCTCATCATGGGCCGAACCATATCTAATAAGGTCTGAATCCTCCTTTCAGATATCTCGTTGAGCTGAGATGTTCCTAGAGGTATCCATTATGAGACTATGCCATTATCTTTGAGATAGGTCAAAAATTCTCCATTGAGGTATTCTTCTCCTCGATCTGATCGAAGAACCTTTATGGATTTTTTGATCTATTTTTCTACTTCATGTTTGAACTCCATGAACTTTTCAAAAGTTTTAGACTTTCGATGCATTAGGTACACAAATCCATATTGTGAATAATCATCAGTAAAAGTTACAGAGTAGATATAGCCACCCCTGGCTTGTACATCGAATGAACCATACACGTCAGTGTGTATCAGGACTAATATCTTAGTGGCCCTTTCTTCTTATCCTACAAAGGGTAGTTTGATCATTTTTTCTTAAAGACATGATTCACAAATCGGATAAGACTCGAAAGTCAATGATCTGAGAAGACCATCTTTTTCTAGTTTGTTGAGTCTATCCTCTCCAATATAGTCTAGCCTAAGGTGCCATAGATACTTTTAGCTAGTCCTATCTCTAAGTCTCTTAGATCCTATGGCATTCATAATTTACTTATTAATATTTATACTCACATCCACATGCAAATGATAAAGATTATCAATCAAGAAAGTACATACAATAATTTTATTTTCGAAATAAATTGAACACATGTCTTTATTGAAATAAAAATTATAATTATCCTGTGCCAGCACAGATATGAAAATCAAATTCTTATTGGCTACAGATACATAATAGCAGTCTTTAAGAATTAAACTATCTCCTAACTATAATCACAGAGAGTAGGTCCTGACTATCACAGCAGCAACCCTTACTCTATTGCCAACCCAGAGAGTGATCTCACCTTCCCTCAGCCCTCTTACTTCTTCAAGAACCTACATAAAAGTACACAAATGAGTACTTGATCTAAAATCTAGAATCCAACTAGAAGAAGAGGAAACTATTAGATTAGTTTCAATAACGAGCATATCAAACGTACCTTCAGAAGGTCCATCTTTCTTTCTACTCTTGATAGTCGTCAGGTAGGCCGAATAGTTCCTCCTTCAGTAGCCTTCGACGTTACAATGGAAATACTTTTCTTTATCATCGATCTTTTTCGAAACCTACTTCTTGAGCTTGGCCTCATTCTTTTGCTTCTTTACAGGCTTCTTCTTCTTCTTGAAAGAATATTTACTTTTAGAGGAAGCCTGCTCTATAGCCAGAACTATACCTCTTGAACTCTTCAAGGTGCCCTCTACTGTTACCAACATATTCAGTAACTCAGACAAAATACTATCAATTTTATTCATATGATAGTTCATGATGAACTACCTATATGAATCAGGAAGAGACTGGAGGATCAGATCTACCTGTAATTTCTTATCCATGTTCATGCCGAGCTTTTGAAGCTCCTCGATGTTCTTGATTATTGTCAAACAATGATTATTGACGAACTGCCCATCACGCATTTTCATTCTGAAAAATCTCTGGGAGACTTCAAAGCGAGCTGTGCGACTCTGCTCCCGTACAACTCTTGCAGGTGAGTCAGTATCTCTCTGGCAGTTCTCATGTCTTTATGCTGTTGCTGAAGATCATTAAACATAGATGCTAAAATATAATATTTTGCCTTATTATCCTCATCCATCCACTTCTCAAGTGCGGCTCGTTGATCAGAGGATGGACGAGCTGATAACACAGGCGCATCCTGATCAAGGATATGGGTAAGTTTCTCGGAACTAAAAATGATTATCAAATTTTAGAGTCAGTCTTTATAATTCATATCGATCAACCTATTGGTATCGAGGATATAGACTAAAGGGTTGGAACTTGATATAGTTAATTGCAGAGAGAATAGTTTCTAGTTAGATATTTATACTTATAAAAATATTTATTCTAAGAACTTTAAAAAATAAACAAAGGCTCTCATTATTTTCTCAAATCTTCCACACTCTTCAAGTGAAAAAATAAAAACCTATACGCGATCGATTTTAAGTGGATACTACGGTCCTATTAATCTATACACATCTCATCTAACAATTATTGGTGAGTACAGACCAATGAGTGGACAATACTTTATCCATTGCTTCACTAAGTAAGATGCAGTGTGCTTGGTCTCGAAGTCCTGTGGCCTTATATAACAGTTATTGACATAATTTTTAGTTAAGTCAGACCCATCGTTTACCAATGGATGCAAAGCTGACATTGAGATCCTCACCTAATAGTTATTGGGCCCAACCCTATCTCTATCCTGAGATATTAAATATCAATAGAGTGATTGTACCTTCCCTATGCAATCGAACCACTGTGACCAGTCGAGAACGATCAATATCAGAAAAGCACCGGTATCTCTACAATGATAGAAGACCTCTAGACTAATATTTAGTGAGAATATTTAGATTTAAATCTCTTCTAAATTAGCAGATCTGATATTTGATTGATCAAATTCAAGTCAGCACATCAACATATCTAACCAGCCTAGTCGATATAAGTGAACTCGAGTCAACAAGTAATCTAGCACGAAACTGAATCTCCCAAGATGGCCAGATAAGTTAAGATGAGTGGGGATCCCCCAATTATTTTTTTTAGATACCAATCAAAATTGATCAGGTTAAACAACGGAACCAATTAAATAATCACTATCTAAATGCTTACCTTTGATACCAAATTGATCAATTAAAATCGATCAGGTTAACCTATTGAAACGGACCCGAACTGAGCAAATTTGGTCTTGAGTCAATCAACTTATATCAAAATATGAATCAATACGACCAACTATAACTAAACTTGACTTTGAGCTCCTTTAACTTAATCCTAATCAACCATTGATTAGGTTTAATCAACTGCTCAAAATCGACAATGGGTTCTAGCTTGATCTAATCAATTTGATCTTAATTATAGTTTGATCACTAAACCTAATTTATTTAATCCATATCCACATGTGATAATATAATTTTAGATTCAAAAATAATTTTTAGATTATATTTTATTACATGTATTGGTGACTCATGATTTTGAAACAGTTTCAAATCTAAACCTAATGTCATATATCATATATATGTAGTTTCAGATCTAAACTAAAATATACATCACATATACATCAAAATTTAGATCTAAAATTAAAAATACATATATCAAATATATATATAATCAGATATAAAATGATGATTAAAATATTTAAAAATATTTTTCAAAAAATCGATTCGCATCAAACTAGGACAACTTTTTCAATATAGGGGATAAATCCTACATCAGGACAACCTTATACCAGTTTGATGTAAACTTTTAATTATTCTAATTGTAGATCCAAATATAAAATAAGATATATCACATATGTTAATTTTTAGATCTAAAAGATTGATTTAATTACTTCGAAAATAGTTTTCAAAACTGATCAATCTTATGCTAAGATAATCTTTTCAACATAGGAGGTAAATCCTATAGTAGGACAACCTTATACTAGCACAAGATCAATTTTAAATCACTAAAACTTTCAGATCTAAGATAAAAAATTAGATTATATATGTCTTTAAAAATCAGTAGCTCTGATACCACTGTTAAAAAATCAGATAGGATGCATATATAGATTTCAAAAATTTTTTAATCACAATAGAAAAATAATCGGTTTAAACCTTTTAATCTCACATGTATTAGATCTCATCTAATTCTACTCAAGCCCAAAAGTAAATATATGCATATAATCTAAAAAATAAAATAAAGATAAGATCAAATCTCAATATCTTTGTGTGGATAAAAATTCACCACTACCGACAATCTCAGGTTCGAAAGTCCTCGAGCTACATACGTGTCCGACCTCTACAAGTATCTACTGGAATCAATTTTGAATCTTTCTTCTCATGGTAGATCCTTCTTCTCTAAATAGGATCTTATCCCCTTAGAATCTTGATCAACTCTTTGATCTTGACTGTGAACTCAACTCTTGAACTGTAGCCTTTTTCTCTTCGTTCCTCACTGTAGAAGAAAGTCTCCTCAACTCTTGGTGTGTAGAAGGATGGATGCCCAACCCTTAGGTGTGGAAAGAGAATAGGGAGAGAGGGTGTGGTGGGGAGAAGGGGGAGAGAGAAAGAGATCTAGTTTTTAATTAAATACAACTAGCTTATAAAATCTTAAGAGATCTTCTCTTTATATAGGCCTTTCTTTGATTCAAATCAAGAACCAATTAACTTAAAAAGGTACATTCTTATCTCATAAGGATTTCTATCTTTTAATCAAATTTTTTTTTATTAAAATCAGAGTTAATTGGTAGGACATCAGTCCCTTTTGATAAGCATATGCGGTGCCCCATTCAGATAAGGCAATCTGAGTGGGCACCCCATGCAATATAGGGCAGGTAGGTGGGGCGCTAATACTTGGCTCCCCCTTAGGGTTTTCTTACACAAGAGAGGGGACATGGCCCCTCTCTCTCTCCTTCCAAGCCATTGCAAGAGAGAAGGTGGGCCCCTCTCTCTTCCTCATGCCATCCAAAAGAGTTGGTGCCCCTTTGTCCTGCCAAAAATAGAGGATTGCGTCATCCCTTTTTTTCAATAATTTCACACACATTATGAGGGGATAATGAGAAGATAATAAAGAGATAATGAGGAGATAATTAAGCCAATTCATCGACTTAATCCAATCCTCTTGGGCTCACAATTAGGTGACCAATTAACCCAAATGGATTTAGGTTAGGTTCAAGGCAATAGACTTGATCCAATCGATGTTCCAAGAAGAATTAGGTTTAATCATATACTAGCATGGTTCACTTAAACATAATAAGATTTCAACAAACCCTAACCTAATTAGAACTTCAAAAGTCGAATTGGCAAATTCAAGAGTAAATCTCTTAATGTGTGACCCCTTAGGTTCCATTTTATCTGGTAATGAGATTATGATCTCCATCACAATATCATTGAAACTCTTTTCGATGGGTTAGAATATTTTCAATTCTACCCTTCGAGGGTCATTGATCATCAAGACGATGTCCGATGAGTCTCACAATCTATCAGTAACACCTAGCAGTATGTAGTGGCAATCCAATAGAATGAAAGTATGAACTCCTAGGTGCAGTTATTATATAATTCAATCCTTTTATCGTGACTCCCAATTTGACGGAGGTCATGGAGAATTTGTCAAATCCTATCATTAGTCATATGCTAAATTGGCTTGACTCGAGTTTATTTGTGAATCCTGTAGAAACTCTTTTTCAGTATTTATACTTATTTTGGCCAAAGATTTTCTGAACTCAGTCTTACGAATCGCATAAGATTTTTCTTTTTCTACCAAGATCGATAGATTCTATTTAGGTGCATCCTACTCCAAACAGTGAATCTGAACCTACTGAAGCCAACATACACAATAAAAATTCGAATGGCTAGGGATCAAGAAAATGTGCAATCAAACTCAGTTGCCTCACTGCGAATAGCCAATGACACCGTAAGTTAAAGAACCACTTACACCACTGCAGTATCGAGAAGATCACTAACGAGTGAGTAGACATCCATGTGATTTCTCATATTGATAATGCTCAGTGCAAGTTGTTCTCTAACAACCATCCGCACCCTCATCTCAGTGTCCCTACACTACAGACCTGAGACTCATCTGCCCATGGGAGGTGAACTATGCACTGATCTCAAATAGATTAATCATTGTCTCCTGTGACGATCTTTTGATCGAAAGTATTTAGAAATTAACTACTAATTAATATATATCTCAAATTTTCAACACTTCGAGAATATCTAAAAATCATCTTTGTTAATTTTTAAGATAAATCATGGTCGCATAAATATAATTAGAATGAAAAAATTTTTTATTGATAATAAAAATATTATAAGTACAAGATTAAGCTCTAAAATTATAAAATATGTCAGCCAAAAATTGACTTCTAGGACATAAATCTAACACTAGCATTGATTGTTCTCGACTGGTTACAATGGTTTGATTGCATCAGGAAGGTACAATCACTTTATTAGCATTAGATGTCCTGAGGTAGAGAAGGGGTTGGACCCAATAATTATTAGGTGAGGGTTCCAATGATGGCTTTACGTTTGCTGGTAAACAGTGGGTCTGACTTAACTAAGAAATATGTCAATAACTGTTAGGTGAGACTACAGGACTTAGAGATCGAATCCGCTGCATCTTGCTTAGTAAAGCAATGGATAAGAAGTTGTCTACTCATTGATCTATGCTCATGAATAACTATTATGTGAGATGTGTATGGATCAGTGGGACTGTAGTATCCACCAAAAATCGATCGCGTATAGGTTTTAGTTTCTCCATCCGAAAAGTGTGGGAGATTCAAGGATATAGCAGGAGCCTTATTTATTTTTAAAGTTCATAGAATAAATATTTAATAAGCACAAATATCTAACTAGAAACTATTCTCTCTGCGGATAACTATGTCGAGTGCGAATCCTTTAGCCCGTATCCTTGACCCTAATAGGTTGACCGGGATAAATTACAAAGACTGACTCAGAAACTTAAGAATTATTCTTAGTTTCGAAAAGCTAACTCATATTTTAGACCAGGATGCACTTGTGTTACCAGCTCATCCATCCCCTGATTAATGAACCACACTTGAGAAGTGGATGGATGAGGATAATAAGGCGAAATACTACATTCTAGCATCCATGTCTAATGATCTTTAGCGATCGCATGAAAACATGAGGACTGCCAAAGAGATGCTGACTCACCTGCAAGAGTTGTATGGTGAGTAAAATTATACAGCTTATTTTGAAGTCTCCCGAAGACTATTCAGAGTGAAAATATATGATGGACAGTCTGTCAATGATCATTGTTTGATAATGATCAAGGACATCGAAGAGCTTCAGAAGCTTGAGATGAACATATATAAGTAATTGTAGATGGATTTGATCCTCCAGTCTCTTCTTGATTCATATGGATAGTTCACTATGAACTACCATATGAATAAAATTGATAGCACTTTATCCGAATTGTTGAACATGTTGGTGACAGCTAAGGACACCTTGAAAGGTTCAAGGGATACGGTTATGACTGTTGAACGGGCTTCCTCTAAGAGAAAATCTTCTTTCAAGAAAAAAAAGAAGCCTGCGAAGAAGCAAAAGAACGAGGTCAAGTCCAAGAAGCAGGTTTCAAAGAAAGTCGATGATAAAGAAAAATATTTTCATTGCGATGTCGAAGGCCATTTGGAGAAGAAACTGTCCAGCCTACCTGACAATTATGAAGAACAGGAAGAAGGATGAGCCTTCTGAAGGTATGTCTGATTTGCTCGTAATTGAAACTAATCTAATAGTTTTCTCTTCTTCTTGTTAGGTTCAAGATTCTGATTTATGTGCTCACTTGTGCACTTCTATGCAGGATCTAAAAGAAATTAGAGGGCTGAGGGTAGGTGAGATCACTCTTCATGTTGGCAATGAAGCAATAGTTGCTATTGTGGGCATCGAAACCTACCCTTTGCGACTATCATTAGGAATTAGTTCAATTTTGAAAGACTGCTATTTTGTACCTGTAGCCAGTAGAAATCTGATTTCTGTATCTACACTGGCACAAGATAACTATAATTTTTATTTGAATAAAGATATGTGTGTAATTTATTTTAAAAATAAAATTATTGTACGTGCTTTCTTAATTGATGATCTTTATCATTTGCATATGGATGCGAGTATTAATATTAATGAACAAACTGTGAATGTTGTAGGATTTAAGGAACTTAGAGATAGGATTAGCCAAAAATATCTGTGGTGCCTTAGGCTAGGCCATATAGGAGAGGATAGACTCAACAAACAGGAGAAAGATGGCCTTCTCGAATTATTAACTTTCAAGTCTTATCCAGTTTGCGAGTCCTATCTTCAAAAAAAAAAAGACTAAACTGCCCTTTGTGGGATAAGGAGAAAGGATCACTGAGATATTAGCCCTGGTACACACTACGTGTGTAGTCTATTCGATGTGCAAGCCAGGGGTGGGTATGTCTACTTCATAACTTTTATTGATAATTATTCACGATATAATTTTGTATATTTGATACATCAAAAATCTGAAGCCTTTGAAAAGTTTATTGAATTCAAATATGAAGTAGAAAAATAGATTGAAAAATTCATAAAGGTTCTTCGATCAGATCAAGGAGGAAAGTACCTTAGCAAAAAATTTTGGATCTATCTCAAGGATAACGGCATAGTCTCACAGTGGATATCTCCAGGGATGCCTCAGCTCAACGGAGTATCTAAAAAGAGGAAACATACCCTATTAGATATGGTCCGATCTATGATGAGCTTCACAGATTTTTTTATTTTTATCTAGGGACATGCATTACTTTCTATAATTCATCTTTTGAATCGAATTTTCTCTTAATCCATTCCTACCACACCATACGAGTTATGGTATGGTAAAAAGCAAACTCTTGGGTATCTCAAGATTTGGAGATGCCTAGCCCATATCAAGTGATAGCAGGCGGATAAGTTAGAGGCTAGAGCTTTTAAGGCTCGTTTTATAGGATATCCTAAGAAAGCCATGGAATACTACTTCTATCTTTCTTGAAAAAGAAGTTTATCCAAGATGGAGGCAATGGAAGGAAGATTGAGCTTGAAGAGAAGGATGAGACATTAGGAATGATCCCAAGACCTATAATGAGGTGATGTTAGATGTTGACTCTGAGAAATGAATGAAAGCAATGAAGTCAGAAATTGACTTCAAGCATTTCAATCAAATTTGGGCCTTAGTATATCTATCTGAAGGTATTGTACCTATTGGATGTAAATAGATCTATAAAAGAAAAATTGGATCGGATGGTCAGATAAAAATCTATAAGGCAAGGCTGGTTGTGAAAGATTATAGTCAATGCGAAGGCATTGACTATCAAAAAATTTTTTCGCTCATGGCCATACTGAAATCCATCCGAATTCTACTTGTGATTGTAGCTTTTTATGATTATAAAATTTAGCAGATGGATGTAAAAACTACTTTTCTAAATAAATATTTAGAAAAAGATATCTATATGGAGCAGCCTTTGGATTTCACATCCAGTGATAGTGATCATTGAAGGAAAAACTATCTTTTTCCTTTGTAGAATCTTCCAGATTTCATCAAAACTAGGGCAGAATAATTTAAAAAAAATTATCCTATATTTATTTCAGATCTAAGTCTCTAGATCTAATCTTCATATCTAATATTAAGTCTAAAATAAATCTAAAAGGGATGAGGAAATAAGTAATACCTCAAGGGTAATCTGATTACCCTGTAAATGATCTCAGTACAGCCCGAGGTTTTGATGTAGCCACGTAAGCACCTAGCCTCTATCAATATCCACTTAGGTAGGACTTGAAATGTCTTCTCCTCATGAATCTATGCTCCAAAAATCAGATCTCTATCTGATTTGAAAGTACTTCAGAACTCCTTCTGAAGTTGGAGCAGCAGCCTGTCGAAGATGTCCTGTAGCCTTCCTGTTCCAGGCATCACCACGCCTTGGACCTTTGCCAGATGGATGTCCAACTCCTTGGACATGAAGAGGGGAGAGAGGAGAGCAGGGAGGATGTAGAGAAGAGGAGAGGATTCTCATTTTGGCTAGGTATTGAGCAGAAACTTACAAACCCTAGGCACAGACAGGGATTTTATAGACCCTGTATGCTGCGCAGTGCCACATCATTCGACCAATCAAAAAATTTCAATAAATTTTGGAAAAATTTTGATTGGTGGAGTGATATCATTTGATTACATCAGATAAGAACCCCCACCCTCTCTCCTATGTTGGCACAAACTTTGGATAAGAACAAGCAAGGTGGCGCCAAAGAGTCCATGTTTATCAGGACTCTTTCATTCTTATCCATTTGGGGCGCCCACTTTAATCCAATTGGGCTCACGCCATAATCTGATTATGGCATCCAATTTGATGTGGTTTAAGTATGTGGACACTTTACAAAAATCCTCCAATGAGCTCTCTTCAGTTTAAGACCCACATGTTAATATTTGACAGATGTCCTAAAATGAAATTGGCAGGTGATAGGAATTAGCAGGTACTTATTTTAAATTTATCTCATGAATTAAGACAAGCCTTTTCTGAGCTGGACAAGCTTCATTTAGACTGAGAGAAATCTTCCCAAGGTTCTCTGGATGAGTCAAATTATATTTGGCTGAGTAGAAACAGAAAAGATTACACGAGGAGAAAGTTAGGCTCAATCGTATGCTAGCACGATTTTCTTGAACCTAATTGGATCTAATCCAAATCAATTGGGTTAGCCCAATTGATGACATCCAGACTCTAACTCTTATTTGTATGACCCAGTTAAGTTTAATTTCATATAGTAATGAGATATATCATGATCTCATCATCGACATCATCGAAACTCCTTTCGATGGACCAGAACTCTTCTGATTCAGATAATTAGAATGATCGATCATCAATATCATTCTAATTATTCTCAAAATCCATCAGTGATACCTAGCAGTATATGGTGGCAACCCATCAGAACTAAAGACGAACCTCTCGGTGCAGCTACCTGTGTGATTGAGTTCCTCTATCATGAGTCCCGACTGAATTAAGGTTAAGGTGAACTCGTCAAACCCAACACCAGTCATATGAATCAATCGATCGATCCGAGTCTGATATGAAACCCTAATAGAAATTTTTTTTTTCATTATTTCACTCTGCCATGGCCATGGGCTTAAGGACTCAATCTTTCGATCATCATAGGACTACTCCTCTCATCTACCGAGGTTGATAGATCCCATCCTGGTGCGACCTAGTTCTTACAATGAATATGCTATAGCCAACATACACCTCAGGATTTCGAATGATTAGGAGATCGAGTTATAGTGTAGTCAAACTATAACACAGTCAAGATGAACTATCGATGCACCTCAGGTCAAAGAACTAGACACACAACTGTAGCATTGAGCTAGTCATCGACGAGAAGGTAGACTTCCTTATGACTGCTCGAGGTGGTCACGCTCAGTACTCTCATTCTCAATGAATATCTGTACTCTTGCTCCAGTATTTTCACACCGTAGACTCAAGACACATCTACCCTAAGGAAGCGATCGTATACCAACCTTCTGGATTGGTCACCATCCTCATGATGATTCTATGGTCAGGAGTTGTTTATGAGTTAGTTATGTAAATTCATGCCTTAAATTTTCAACTCTTGAAAATATGAATTGACATTCCTACTAACTCAAAGGATGTATCACAGATACAATATACACAATGTGATAGAAGAATAACCCATTTATTGATTTATAGTCAAAATTATAAATTTGCCCTTAGATTTGTACAAGAATGTATCAGCCAATCTAGCATATAGGGCACACATCTAACAATCATAAGGTCTGCAAGCTGAAAAGGTCTACATATGGACTCAAGCAAGTATCTCGAAGTTGGAACACTCGCTTTAATGATGTAATCAAAATATTTGATTTCATCAAAAATAAAGAGCCGTGTGTATACAAAAAGATCAGTGAGAGTACTTTTACATTTCTTGTATTGTACGTGAATGACATCCTCATGATCGAAAATGATATTTTTA
This sequence comes from Elaeis guineensis, assembly GCF_000442705.2. NCBI lineage: Eukaryota > Viridiplantae > Streptophyta > Magnoliopsida > Arecales > Arecaceae > Elaeis > Elaeis guineensis. Next base: position 112,027,576 of record NC_025998.2, on the reverse strand, counting down.
TGTTGACATCAGTTAAAATATGATTGTTAAAAGAATTCATCATGAAAGACCTAGGAGAAGCTTCCTACATTTTTGGTATAAAGAGGTCTATAAGGATAGATCTAAGAGAATGATAGGACTCTCACAGCAAATGTACAAAGAGAAGGTGTTGAAGAGGTTCAGTATAAAAAACTCCAAGAGAGGTCTCTTGCCCCTTGGACATGATATTCATCTCTCCAAAAAGATATGCCCTGACACACCTGAAGAGATCCAGTGCATGATCAAGATCCCTTATGCTTCGGCAATAGGGAGTCTCATGTACGTCATGTTATGTACATGACCTGATATAGCCTTTGCCGTAAGTGTCACAAGCAGACATCAAGTGAATCTAGATCAAGAACACTAGATTGTTGTGAAGAATATCCTTAAGGACTTGAGAAGGACTAAAGATTTATTCTTGATCTTTTGTGGAGGATCGAAAATGAAAGTGGAGGGATATATCGGTTCAGATTTCATGGCTGATGTCGATGATGGAAAGTCTACATCAAGGTGTATTTTCTTATGTAATGGAGGATCGGTTAGTTGAAAGAGTTCCAAGCAGTCGGTCATTGCAGATTCGACTATGGAAGCCGAGTACATTGCCATCTCTAAAGTTGCTAAGGAAGCCTTCTGGCTAAAGAAGTTTATTACGGAGTTGGGTGTAATGTCATTGCACTACACTGCAATAACAACGGTGCCATAGCCCTCGTTAAGGAGCCCAGGTCTCACCAAAAATTCAAGCATATAGAGTGGTGGTTCCACATCATATGCGAATATCTTGAGAAGAAGTTCGTCGAGGTACAGAGAGTCGACTCTGCATAGGATGTGGTAGATCCACTGACCAAGTCTCTCAGCTAGTAGAAGATCAAAACTTACCTTAGGAAGATTGGTCTTAGATATATAGCCAATTGGCTTTAGGTCAAGCGGGAGTTTGTTAGATGAGTGCCCTAGAAGCCAATTGTTGGTTGAGATATTTGACAATTTCAGGGCTTAACTTTATTCTTGTAACATCTTTATTATCAATAAACAGTATTTTTATTTCAATCATGTTTATGTGTCCATGATTTGTTCTTCAAATTAATAAATATAATTTTTGTATATTCTCAAAGTGTTGAGAATTTGAGACATACATTATTAGTGGTTAGTTTCTAAATACTCCTGATCAAGAGATCATTACGGAGGACAGTGATCAATCTATTTAAGATTGATACATAGATCACCTCCCTTCTAGGTAAATAAGTCTCGGGTCTGTAGTATAGGGATACTGAGGTGAGAGTACAGGTGGTTATTAGAGAATAACTTGTACTGAGCATGACCAATACGAGAAACCACTTAGATGTCTACTCACTCATTAGTGGTTGTCTCAATGCTGCAGTGGTGTATGTAGTCCTTTGATCTAAGGTATCATCGACTATTCACAGTGAGGCTACTGAGTTTGACAGCATGTTCTCTAGATCCCTAATCATTCGGATCCTTGCTATGTATATTGGCTTCAGTAGATTCAGGTTCGCTGTTAAGAGTAGGATGCACCTAGATAAAATCGATCGATCTAGATAGAAAAGAAGAAATCCTATAAGATTTATGAGACTGAGTTCAAAAAGTCTTTGGTCAAAATAAGACTAAATTCTGAAAAAAAAAATTAAGAAATTCATAAGTAAACTCAAGTCTAGCCAATCTTGCATATGATTGACGATGAGATTTGACAAATTCTCTATGACCTCCGTCAAGTCAGGACTCATGATAGAAGGATTGAATCATACAATAAGTGCACTTAAGGGTTCATTCTTTTATTCTACTGGATTGCCACTACATACTGTTAGGTGTCATTAGTGGATTGTGGGACTCATCAGGCATCATCTTAATGATCGATGACCCTCAGAGGGTAGAGTTAAAATTATTTCAATCCATCGAAAAGAGTTTCGATGATATTATGATAGAGATTAGAATATATCTCACTATCAGATAGAACAGAACCTGTGGGGTCACATACAAAAGTGATTCTTGTCTGATCAGATAGTTGATTAATGATTATGAATCATTAAAGGATATAACTGTCAATATGATTGATGATTAACCTTATGCAAATATTGTAATTATGTAATACACTAAGTATTAATAAATTATAAAAAGATTAATTAGTAATTAAATTATTAATTGACTTAATTTGATTGAGCAATGAGGTTCGGATCAAATCTAATTGAATTGGATTCATTTTGACTTGGATTGGATTCGATTGGATCCAACCTAATTGTAAGAAAAATTAATTCTTGATTTGATGAAAATTTGGGTTCAGTTAATTCGTAATTAGATTAAGATTTGATTGAGTAGATTGAGTTCCTAATTTGATTAGGTTTCATTATCTATTTGGGTCAAACCAAATCTAATTTGATTTAAACCAAAATAAAAAACCCTAGAGTCCCATCTCCCTAAGACTCTCTCTCTCACTTGCACACCCTAGGATTCGATGTCCAAGTTTCTCAAAGAGAAATATTTTGGCATGAGGAGTTTGTGCGTGAAAGAGAGGAGGGTGCAAGATGAGGGTGGGCGATCTCATGTGATGAGTCATTGTCTTATCTCTTTTCTATTTTGAATATGATTCAAATCTTGAGATAAAGATAATTAGGAAAGAGATAAAGGGATAAAAGGAATCTTTTGTGGTGCCACCCTATCCTTTTCACATTAAGAAAGTGGTGTGCGTGAGAAGAAATTAGATCTAATTTTTTCTTACGCCACTCCCTTCTTTGGTGCAAAAATTGCACACCTCCTCTCTTGGCATGTGAAAAAAAAGGTGGCACCCCCTTTCTTATCCTAATATCCCCTTGTTCCTTATAAAAAGGCTCCAATACTTGGAGGCCTAGAGTATGAGAAATAAAGAAAAAAATTGAGAGAAAAGTTCTGCTCAAAATCTGAGCCTCCTTCCTTCTTCTCTTTCTCCCATTTTTCTTAGTTCTTTAGAGAGTCTGTGAGATCTGAGAGAGACCCAGATCAGCCATCAAAGAGAAGATCTTTGTAAGAAAGCTAGCACCATAGAAAAATAATCTCACCTCTAATTGGAATGAGTCCTCATGTAGATGTTAGAAAACTAGGTGGGCAGCATGTGTATATTTCAAAACTCTTTTGAATGCAGTGGAAAACAAACGGGTTAAACCCTTTAACCTGACATACAAAAGATCAAATCTAATCCTACCCAAAAACCTAGGAGAAAACAAACATATGATCTGAAATTTAGAACAGATATGAGATCGGATCTCAATACCTTGGCACAGGTAGATATTCACTGCTACCGATGATCATGGATTCGTAGATGCTCGAGCCGCATACGTGTTTGACCTCTACGGATATCTACTGGGATCAACCTCAAACTGATCTCCTCGTTGTAGATTTTTCTTCTCCAAGTAAAATTTTAGCCTTGGAACTTAGATCAACACCTTGATCTAGACTGCGGGATCAACTCCTTGATCTACAGCCTTCTTCTTCTTCTCTTCGTTCTTCGCTGTAGATGGACAGCACCTCTACTCTTGATGTGTGAAAATATGGGACGCCCAACCCTTAGGCATGGAAAAGAAGAGAGGGAGGAGAGGAGGTGTGGAGAAGGGAGAGAGAGAGAGATTTTTCTCACAAAAATTCTATCACTTTTAAAACCCTAGAGACATTCTTTATATAGACACTACCCTGACTCATAATAGGAATCTAATTATCTTAAAAAGGTACATTCTCATCTCATAAGAATCTTCTACCTTTTTAATCTAATTTATTCCTAATAAAATCAGATATAATTGATAAATAATTAACCCCTTATGGTAGGTACAAGAGGTGCCCATATTTACTACAATGTATCAGCCATATTGGCTTCTTGGACATACATCTAATACTAGCCTAAGGTGCCACAAATACTTTTGGCTAATCCTATCTCTAGGTTTCTTAAACCCTATGGCATTCACTATTTGCTCGTTAATATTTACACTCGCATCCGTATGCAAATGATAATGACCGTAAATCAAGAAAGCATATGCAATAATTTTATTTTTGAAATAAATTGAACATATGTCTTTATTAAAATAAAAATTATAGTTATCCTATGCCAGCACAGAGATAGAAATCAATTTTTTATTGGTTGCAGGTACATAATAACAGTCTTTCAAAAGTAAACTAAGTCCTAACGACGGTCGCAGAGGGTAGGTTCCGATGGCCACAGCAGCAACTCTTGCTCCATTACCGATCCGAAGAGTGATCTCGTCTTCCCTCAGCCCCCTTACTTCATCAAGATCTTGCATATAAGTACACAAAAGAGCACTTGATCCAGAATCTAGAATCCAACTAGAAGAAGAAAAAATTATTAGCTTAGTTTCAATAACGAGCAATTCAGACATACCTTCAGAAAGCACATCCTTCTTCCTGCTCTTGACAGTCGCCAGGTAGGCCAGTAGTTTTTTCTCCAGTGGCCTTTGATGTTGCAATGAAAATACTTTTCTTTATCGTCAACCTTCTTAAGAACTTGCTTCTTGGGCTTGGCCTCATTCTTCTACTTCTTTGCGGACTTTTTCTTCTTCTTAAAAGAAGACTTCCTTTTGAAGGAAGCTTGCTCCACAATCAGAATTGTACCCCTTAAACTCTTCAAGGTGCCCTCTGCGGTTACCAGCATATTCAATAACTCAGGCAAAGTGGCATTGATTTTATTCATATGATAGTTCATGATAAACTGCCCATATGAATCAGGAAGAGACTGGAGGATCAGATCCACCTGCAATTTCTTATCTATGTTCATCCCGAGCTTTTGAAGCTCCTCTATGTCTTCGATCATTGTCAAATAATGATCATTGACGGACTGTCCATCATGCATCTTTGCTCTAAAAAATCTCCGGGAGACCTCAAAGCAAGCTGTGCAAATCTGTTCACTATACAACTCTTGCAAGTGAATCAGTATCTCTCTGGCAGTCCTTATGTCTTCATGCTGTTGCTGAAGATCATTGGATATGGATGCTAAGATGTAGCACTTTATCTTGTTATCTTCATCCATCCACTTCTTAAGTGTGGCTCATTGATCAGGGGATGACGAGCAAATAACACAGGCACTTCCTGATCTAGGACATGGGTGAGTTTCTCGGAGCTGAGAATAATTCTCAGATTTCGAAGTCAGTCTTTGCAATTGGTGCCTATCAACCTATTAGTATCGAAGATTCGGGCTAAGGGATTGGTACTCGACATGGTTATCTACAGAGAGAACAGTTTCTAGTTAGATATTTGTACTTATAAGATTATTTATTTTAGAAACTTTAAAAATAAACAAAGGCTCTCATTATTTTTTCGAATCTCTCATACTTCTCGGGTGGAGAAATGAAAATCTATAAATGATCGATTTTAAATGGGTATCGCAGTCCCATTAATCTATACACATCTCACCTAATAGTTATTAGTGAGCACAGACCAATGAGTGGACAACACTTTATCCATCACTTCACTAAACAAGATGTAGTGGGCTTGGTCTCTAAGTCTTGTAGCCTCACTTAACAGTTATTGGCACATTTCTTAGTTAAGTCAGACCCATCGTTCGCCAGCAAGTACAAAATCATCATTGGGATCCTCATCTAACAGTTATTGGGCTCAACTTCATCTCTATCTTAGGACATCAAATATCAATAGAGTGGTTGTACCTTTTCGATGCAATCAAACCACTGTAATCAATCGAGAATGATCAATGCCAGGAAGGCACCCGCATCTTTACAATGATGGAAGACCTCTAGACTTAATATGTAATGAGGAGATTTGGATTTAGGTCTCTTCTAAATTAGTAGATCTGACATCCGACTGATTAAATTCAGGTTAGCACATCAATATATCTAACCAACCTAGTCGGTATGGATGAACTCGAGTCAATAAGTAATCTAACATGAAACTGGATCTCTCAAGATGGCTAGATAAGTTAAGATGTATGGGGGTTCCCCCGTTACTTTTCTTAGACACCAATCAAAATTGATCAGATCAGACAATAAAACTAATTAAATAACCACCTCTAAATACTTGTCTTTGACACCAAATTGATCGATTAAAATCGATCAGGTTAACCTATTGAAACGGACCTGAACTATTAAGCTAACTTTGGTTTTGAGTCAGTCAACTCATATCAAAATATGAATCAATGCGATCAACTATAACTAAACTCAATTTTGAGCTCCTTTGATCTAATCCTAATCAGCCATTGATTAGGTTCAATCAACTGCTCAAAATCAAAAAATGGATTCTAGCTTGATCTAATCAATTAGACCCTAATTGTAGTTTGATCACTAGGCCTAATTTGTTCAACCCATACCCATATGCAACAACATAATTTTAGATCTAAAAATAATTTTTAGATTATATTTTATTGCATACAATTAGTGGCTTATGATCTTGAAACTGTTTCGGATCTAAACCTAATATCATATATCAAATATATGTAGTTTCAGATTTAAATTAAATATACATCACATATATATCAAATTTTAGCTCTAAAACTAAATTTATACATATCAAATATATATATAATCAGATCTAAAATAATGATTAAAATATTTTAAAAATATCTTTTCAAAAATCGATTCACATCAAACTAGGACAACCTTTACAATATAGGAGATAAATTCTATATCAGGACAACCTTATATCAGTTTAATATGAACTTTTAATTATTTAAATTTTAGATCTAAATTTAAAATTAAACATATCATATATATTAATTTTTAAATTTAAAATATTGATTTAATTACTTTGAAAATAGTTTTCAAAATTGATCAATCTTGTGCTAGGATAACCTTTACAATATAGGGGGTAAACCCTATATCAGGATAACCTTATATCAGCACAAGATCAATTTTAAATCATTAAAATTTTTAGATCTAATAGAAAAATTAGATCATATATGTTTTTAAAAACTAGTGGCTCTGATACCACTGTTAGAAAATTAGGTAGGTAGCATGTGTATATTTCAAAACTCTTTTGAACGCAGTGGAAAACAAACGAGTTAAACCCTTTAACCCGATATGCAAAAGATCAAATCTAATTCTATCCAAAAATCTAGAAGAAAATAAACATATGATTTGAAATTTAGAGACAAATATGACATCGGATCTCAATACCTTGGCATGGATAAATATTCATCGCTATCGATGATCATGGATTCATAGATGCTCGAATCGCATACATATCCGACCTTTACAGATATCTACCAGGATCAACATCAAACTGATCTTTTCATTATAGATTCTTCTTTTCTAAGTAGAATCTTAGCCTTGAAACTTAGATCAACACCTTGATCTAGACTGCGGGATCAACTCCTTGATCTATAGCCTTCTTCTTCTTTTCCTCGTTCTTCGCTATAGATGGACAATACCTTGGCGCATGAAAATATGGGATGCCCAACCCTTGGGTGTGGAAGAGAAGAGAGGGAGGAGAGGAGGCATGGAGAAGGGAGAGAGAGATTTTTCTCACAAAAATTCTATCACTTTTGAAACTCTAGAGACATTCTCTTTATATAGACACTATCCTGACTCATAATAGGAATCTAACTATCTTAAAAAGATACATTCTTATCTCATAAGAATTCTCTATCTTTTTAATCTGATTTATTCTTAATAAAACTAGATATAATTGATAAATAATCAGCCCTTTAAGGTAGGTACAAGAGGCATCCATAGAATATAAGTCAGATAGGTGGGGTGCCAACTCTTGGCACCCCACATTAGGGTTTTGATCAAGAGAAGGGGCATGGCCCCTCCCTCTCTCTCCCCTCCACACCATACCACATAAGAGGGGCAGGCTCCTCTTGCAATATCCTGGGATTTGGTGCCCATTTTCTGTCAAAATTGAAGGAAGGCGCCACCCATTCTTCCCTTTTATTCCACACATCACTTAGAGATAACTAGGAGATAATGAAGAGATAATGTTTGGATAATTATGCCAACTAATTAACTTAATCAAATTTTTTTGGGCTCTCAATTAAGAGCCCAATTAAAATTCAAATAGATTTAGCTTAGGTTCCAGGCTATGAACTTGATCAAATCGAAATCTTGAGAAGAATTAGGTTTAACCATGTGCTAGCATGGTTCTCATAAATCTAATAGAATTTCAATAAATCCTAACCCAATTGAAACTTCATAAGCTTAATTGATAAATTCGAGATTAAATTCATTAATGTGTGACTCCATAGGTTCCATTCTATCTTGTAGTGAGATATATTGTGATCTCCATGATAATATCATCGAAACTCTTTTCGATGGATTAAAATATTTTTAATTCTACCCTTTGAGAGTCATCGATCATCAAGATGATGCCCGATGAGTCTCACAATCCATTAGTGACACCTAGCAGTATGTAGTAGCAACCTAGTAGAATGAAAGTATGAACCCCTAAGTACAATTATCATATGATTCAGTCCTCTTATCATGAGTCCCAACTTGATAGAGGTCATGGAGAACTCGTCAAACCCCATTGTCAGTCAAATGCAAGATTGACTTGACTTGAGTTCATTTATGAATCTTGTGAAAACTCTTTTCAGTATTCACACTTGCTTTGACCAAAAATTTTCTGAACTCAGTCTCACAAATCGCATAGGACTTCTTCTTTTCTACCAAGATCGATAGATCCCATCTAGGTGCATCCTATTTCAAATAGTGAACCTGAACCTACTGAAGCAAACATACACAGCAAGGACTCGAATGGCTAGGGATCAAAAAAAATATGCAGTCAAACTCAGTAAACTCGTTGTGAATAGCCAATGATATCATAGGTCAAAGGACCACTCACACCACTATAGCATCGAGAAGATCACTGATGAGTGAGTAGATATCCATATAGTTCTCATTCTCATATTGATCATGCTCAGTGCAAGTTGTTCTCTAACAACCACCCATACCTTTATCTCAATGTCTCTACACCATAGATCCGAGACTCATCTATCCATAAGGGAGGTGAATCATGCATCGATCTCAAATAAATTGATCACTATCCTCCATGACGATCTTTTGATCGAGAGTTTTAGAAATTAATCACTAATTAATGTATATCTCAAATGTTTAAGACTTTAAGAATATATGAAAATCATCTTTGTTATTTTCTAGAACAAATCATGGATACATAAACATAATTGGAATGAAAAAGTTTTTTATTGATAATAAAAAATTATACATACAAATTTAAATCCTGAAATTATATAATATGTTGCCAATAATTGACTTCTAGGGTACAAATCTAACAGTAAAAACCAATGCAGGCCAGGCATGTGCGTGGCTAGAGGAACCGTTCAGATCTACGATCATCGACTATGGTATAGTTCGATCCACTCAAGATATTGAAATTCGATCTCAATATTTTTAATTTTTAATTTTTAGATTACATGCATATTTTAGATCTGGGTACGGGTAGTATTAAATTTGATCTAATGCATATAGGGTTAAAAGGTTTAATCTAGATTCGTTTTCACTGTCATTCAAAATTATTTTGAAATCTATACATGCAACCCTACCTATTTTCTAACAAGTGGGATGATCAACACAAATGATGAACCACCTTTTATATATATACAGATCGAATCGATTTAAATCAGATTTTAAAGACTTAAATAGAAACAAAACCAAATTTTTTAGTTTCAAAATTTTGCAAACTAAAATTGAACTCAATGTGGAAAAAACCAACTCAAACCAAACTAACATAACCAGTTCAGATTGGTTTTGTAGCTTGACCAATTTTCTTGCACACCCCTGATTACTGTACAAGATTCCTTAGTCAATAGTCGATATGTCTGACCTGCATTATTTGGCTATTTTTTGGTACACAAGGCAAACTTCATTTATTATCAATAATAAAGTCTCATAGATTTTAAAATTTTAACTCTTACTTACAGGTTATTAGAATTCCATATCTGAAATCTTCATGTTCTATTGAGTTGTTCAAGTTAATATATGCCGGGTCAAATGATCTCTATAATTTGCTATAGTCCTTCCTATTTAGGCACAAGCTTTCCACTATCACCTTATCGGGTCATCTTGGCTTTTCGAAGGATGAGATACCCTTGTCAGAAGAACTTTGGTTTAACCCCACAGTATTGAGTTGCTTAATGTTGATAAGCGACTATCTTGATACAAGCATATTCTCGAGTTTCATCTAGCAAATCTAGATCAACATGGTGATTTTTAGCTGGGTCATCATATGTCTCCATCCGATAGAGTGGAATGCCAATCTCCACAAGAATGATGGCTTCAATACCATAGAGAGATTGAAAAGTGTTTTCTTGGTTAGAGTCTAATGTGTGGTATGATATGCCTATAGAATATTGGACAGCTCATCCACCTAGAGGCCCTTAGCTTGATCAAGTTTAATCTTCAAGCCATACAAAATGGCATGGTTAATTACCTCGGCTTTTTCATTGAATTGAGGGTGATTGACCAAAGTGAGCTATTAGTCGATGTCAAGTTTGAAGTAGAATTTTTTGAATTAGGCATTGTCACATAGTTGGCTGTTGTCAATGAAGAGGACCCAAGAAATTTTGAATTGGTAGATGATGAACTTCTTAATGAAGCTCCACGTGATCTCCTTGATAATCCAAGCTAAAGATTTTGCCCTAATCTATTTTGTGCAGTAGTCAACAGTGACAATGAAGAACTTTTCCTACCCAGTAGCTTGTGGGAAAGAACCTAGGATGTCCATTATCCATTAGACAAATGGCCATGAAATACTGATTAGGGCCAACTCCACAACTAGTCAATGTAGAACATTGGCATGCCTTTGAAATTTTTTAGTGAATTGAGCTGCATCTTTCTATAGTGTGAGCCAATAATATCCTTGCTTTAGTACTTTATGCATAAGGACCATACCCTCCAAGGAACATATACCTTTACAGACTTCTCAAAGGGCATATCTAGCTTTGGTGGATCAGTGGCATTTAAGGTATGATAATGTAAAAGACCTCTTATATAATTGCTCTCCAATCAAAATATACTGAGTTGCTTGATGAATAAGTCTATGAGCCTCCTCCTAATTAATTGATAAAGAGAATCATTTTCTTGAGATAATTGATGATGGGATCCATCCAATTCTGCTCGGACATTACTTGGAGTACTTGGTCATGAGTTTCGTCGATGCTTGATCTATCAAATACTTTGAAATAGGTAGTTCTACTCAAGTCAGAGTATTCTAAGTTGGCTAATTTAAAGAGAATGTTTGCCTTCATATTTTTTCTGGAGGTATCTACAAAATTTTAAACTTATCGAAGTAGAGAAAATCTCCTTTTCATTTTGCAAATACATCACCATAGTTGGGTCCCAAGCTTTGTACTTTCCTCAAACTATCTCCATTAGATTCTATACTTGTTCGATGACAAATTAAACTACTTCATCATCACTATTTTGAGAGCTGGCTGTACAGTCAGAGACTACCAAAGGATAGGCTGGAATTTATGGAACTTCTATTGGGGCTGATTGGTGGAATAGTGGTTGTTCTGTCGAGATTTCATCACTCTCAAATTTGTATGAAATCCTTAAAAGAAGAGGATCCTTCATTTAACACCAATCTATTACTGCTCAAAATATGATCTAACAGGATAGATATATCCGGCAGGAATATTTTGATGCTTAAATCAAGTAGAGTTTTGAGAGGAAGAAGGAGAAGTGTGAGCGAGAAGTATTATATGTGGAAGTTTTCTCATCATACCTAAGGGTCTCTTATGCCTGATATTTATAGAAGTGAGTATAAGAATCTTTGTGATTGAGATTATAAGATTAGTGGATGAGCATTGTCAAGCTCTTTCTTTATTCATTGATTGGGGTGGTGAAGATATGCTTTATTAAGTGCACTGTGATTTAAGCATTTGCTTTATCTACTAGTCAGTTATGATATGCTTTTTTGAGAGGATAAAGATCGCTCTAGGCTATAAAAATTTGCTAATTATTTTTAGATTTGATTCACCATTGATTTCACCAGATACATATCATCATTTGATTGGCAAGCTAAGCTGTCGAGCAAAAATGTTGGAATGACAAATTGTACCTACATTAGAAATCTTTCCTACAGTTCGTCAGACCAGCAGAACTTCTTGCCTCACCCTTATCAATCTCAATACACAAAATCTAGCTCTTATGGAAGTTTATGTTGAAGCTAGATACACCTTCAAGTCCATGTAGGATTGCTTTCAGCCATGATGATATGCAAAGTAGAAGTTTGTCAGCTGCAAACTATAAGCTTTTGATTCTATTGAAAAACTTATTTCCTCCAATGTCCTTAATAATCCCAGTATCCAAGTTGCTTGAGTACTCTTGAAAGAACATGATTGGCCAAGATGAAAAGCATGTTGGAATCAGGAAGACTGGGAAATGATCACAAGAGAGACTTAAAAAAAAAAAAACTAATTAATATATAGCTGAACATGAAAATAGAGGAAATAAATAGAGATATTTTTGTGTCTGGAAAGAGGATAATTAAAAATTACTGCACACATTCACTGAAAATATTGCCTACATATAGGCTTATGTAGAAACTGATTTGCTAAATATACTCAACAACTCAAACCACTCCTGCATGATCTCAACAATTCAATAACTACTTTTTGAATTGCAAACATTTATTCAAAGACATATGAGACACAAGTAAATTCTTGAATCACACTTTAACACTCCCCCTTGATTCAAAAATGTAAACTCCTAGTTCCAACTCGAATAACACATGCTTTTCTTAAGGAAGTGACTTGGTTAAAATATCTGAAACTTGTTCATTTGTGCTTGCAAAACTTTAGGTTGATATTGCCATTTGCTATCAGCTCTCGAATGAAATGGTTCTGTATATATATGTGCTTGGTTCTCCCATGAAAAGTTGGGTTCTTTGACAATACTATTGTCGATCTATTATTATCACAAAATATTTTATTAGCTCCCTTTTACTCTTGATTAAAGTTCTACTAGTAATCTTTTAAGCTACATAGCTTGCTTGATATGCAGAGGAAGTTGCAGCCATGTATTCAGCCTCTGTTGATGACAAGACTACTATTGGTTACTTGTTTGAGCTCCAAAAGACTGCTCCAAAATAAAGACCGAAAAATTTTCATAAGTGCTCCTTCTATCATCTAAAGGATTAGCCTAGTCACTTTTTAGAGAAGCCAATTAATTTAAAATTAGAAACTATAGTATACCAAATCCCATAGTCAACTGTTGCTGCAATGTTTCTCAAAATTCTTTTGGCTGCCCTAGGGTGGTGTTTTGTTGGATTATGCATAAACTTGGAAACAACATTAACAGAAAATAAAATATTTGATCAAGTATGTGTTAGATAAATCAAACCACCAACCAAGTTTTGATAGTATCTTCCATCTGCTTTTTCTGTGCCATCATCAAGCTGTAGTTAATTTCTTAGTCACATTCATTGGTGTTGCAGCCATGTTGCAATTAAGCATATTGAATCTTCCAAAAAGATCTAATGCACATTTCTTTTGTGAAATAAAGACTCCATTTTTTCCTTGCTTCACTTCCAGCTCAAGAAAAAAATGCAGCACACCTAAATCTATCTTCTCAAACTATCTCATCATACAAGCTTTAAAATTAGTAACAAGAGAATAAGATGATCCAATGTAAATCATGTCATCAACAAATAAACAAACTAACAAGAAATCATGCTTCCCCTACTGCTTTCATGGATTAGTTTTACTTTACCATGATTGGTCTTGACTGCAACTGTTCCTTTTCCTTCAACTTGAAGCTGCTTATCATCTCCAAGTCTGACTTGCATCTTGTGTGACTCATCAAGCTCTCTAAACATTGATCTCTTGTAGGGCTAGAATTGGGTCCGGGCTGGCCCAAGACTTAGGCCAGCCCAAGGCCTATCAAGATAGGCCGACTTTGAATTGGGCTTTGGGCTCGGTCTGAAAAAAATTGGATCAGAATTGGGCTGACATTAAGAGCCCATTTAATTTTCGGGCCGGGCTCAGATGTACCTTTGGCCTGGCCCCAGCCCGATCCAAACTCGAGCCCATTCAAAGCTCGATTTTAAGCCCGGTTGAAATCAGATAATCCTAAGTAATCTCAACCGTCTGATTGGATTCCAATATTTGATCTGAGTGTTGTAGATGATCAAGCTCAAGTCTTAGTATGGGCTCCACTGTCTCTATTTATGGAACCTGGCCGTTGTCATTTTCAAGGCCAAAGAGGGAGCAATCTAAGCCAAACAACGGCCACGATTCAGTCTATCACTTAAATATAGTATATATATATATATATTTTCTCCACCATAGGTCGCTTTTAGCCATAGATTGGTGAGAGCAAAAGTGGGATATGATAAGAAGTTAGTGGGTATTGAAACCTAGGCAGAGAGCAAATGGAAAAGTTGCGGGGGGGGATTAAAAAGCAAAGAGATTTCTTCCTCTCCTCTGTTAGTTATTTTTATTTTCAGATCAGCATTATTCTCCACCCTCTTCTATCCCTTCCAGGAATGACAAGATTCCCATCGGTGAAGGAGATTTGTTTCTTTTTTCCTCCTCATTTTTTAGCATGAAACAAGGCGGCCACTATGGAGGGCTTTTGGAATAGTTAGTTTCTTAAATCTTTAATTTTTTCTTGATTTTTTGTTCTGGATATTAATTCTTGATTTTTTTTTTATTTGGATCTAATCGATTCTCGAATCTTTTTCATGATCTTTTCGAAGATAGTACATGGAGTGCGAGTGTTTGACAACTATGAGGTCGGTGGTAAGGGAGTGATTGGAGCGAACGATAGAGTCATGGTAGGGGAGAAGAGTGCCGGCAGCGATCGAGGGGTTCCACTATAGGTAGCGTATCATAGTAAATTTTTTTCTTTGGCTGGTCTAATTGGTTTCGGGCTAGGCTTAGGTTTGGGCTTGAGCCGGGCCTAGGCTGGACTTTTTCAAAAAATTTCAGGTTTAAGCTCAGCTTGAAGCCCAAAAAAAAATTTCGGACCAGACTCAGGTAGAGGTGTGGCCCGGCCCATTTCTAGCCCTAATCTCTTGCCTGACATATGGTTGGAGTAGCCACTATCCACAAACCAAACATCCCTTGTAATTTCATGCAAATATAAATAGGTCATGAACAACTTACTTTCCTCTTGATCTTCTTCTCCATAACTTGCTTATTTTTTTTTGCTCTAGCAATTCACCTCCATATGTCCAAACTTCTTACAATGATTACATTATTTTTTTTTGCTCTAGCAATTCGCCTCTATATGTCCAAACTTCTTATAGTGATTACATTGAACAACATTCCTCTGATTGAATGACTTCTTTTGCACAAACTGCATAGCAGATAGACCTCTACCATGGCCTCTTCCATAAAAACCATATTTGCCTCGAGCTCTACCTGCTACTTTGTCAATTTGAGTGGCTACCTCCCAATTAACCTAAAAATCCTTTTCTTCACTCTTTTCAAGTGTTCTGTTCAATCTTGCTTCCGGAGCTTGAAAAAAATTCATTAGTTCATCAAATGAAAAAGTAGCTAGGTCTTTGGACTCCTCAATTGCAACAATAACATGATCAAACTTAGATGTTAGACTTCATAAAACTTTTGCAACAACAATTTTGTTGGAGGAAAATCTGCATGGCCCACGAATGTGAAGAAGCGCAGGACCCAGAATGACCAGGCCCAATTTTGGAGAGCACAAAACCAGGCCTGGCTCATGGTCGATCCCAGTGCCCATGCTTGACTCTCGGATAGCCAGGTCTGAGAGGAGGTGGATATTGAGGACTCATCGGCAAAACATGATGGATCCTCTTCGATGCCATGGCATGCCCCCGAGTGCCCGATCCATCAAAGTCTAATTTTTAGGGATACCTGCCAAAGTGCAAACCAACGAAGCATCCCTTCCTGAGCTGGAGTTTGTTATCGAGCAATCCTCAGTGGCACTTAGATTTCGCACCTTGTGTCCTCCCTTCCGGCAAACTACCTACAGACCACCCCTGATGGCTCACCTAACACTACCAACACAACCTCAGACTCTTCTCGATGATCCAGGCATGTAGATTACCCGCACGTGACCTAATGGGATCCTAACAAACTCTCAGAACATGACGGCCAAGACCCCCTGATGGAATCCCAACAAATTTTCAAAACATGGTAGATAGGATATCCTGACGGGCCACTAGTACATGGCCATACATCATGGCAAACACCCACGACTAACAATCTGAACGACAGACAGATAGCAGGAGACCTAGCCCGATAGCCTACGAATCAAAACCTAACAACCTCTAGGCTCCAACTATAAGGGAAGGTGAAAAAAGGAGATCCCAAGGTAAGCCATTACTCTGCCTCTTACGCTCCTCCCTCTGTTAAACGAGATACTGACTTGAGCATCAGAGGATTTTCATTGGAGCCACCTCCAGTCAGAACTTTTACTTGTAGATTTTCCTTCGGAGCGTATCAATCTCAACTGTCTTCACCTTCTCTGGCATCGATCAATATCTCGCACCAATAGATTTGGCACTAGAGGAAGGGGGGCATAATTTTTTGCCCCAATTCGGAGGAGTGCAGATCAAAGCACGATGACCATGGCACTACGAAGAACATCATCCCACTACACCAATGCTACAGCACAGCTGGTGCAAAGCCAAGCTAACCATGCTGCTCCATTGGCTGTTGCAGAAAAACCTCTGCTCTCGCTACCAGCAGCGATGACGGTGGAGCAATTCGACTTACTATTTCGATAGGTTCAAACTCTAACGACTGCTGCCCAGTCAATGCAGACCCCCTCGGCACCTGTGTCGATAGCGCCACCAACTCATCAAGCCGCTCCGACCCCACCCTCAGTGGTGCCACCACCAGACCCAGCGCCACAAGCAACAGCTCCATTACCAGACCAACCAGGAGATGTTCCTCAAGCCCTTAGGGGACGACAGACCCACCAAAGCCATCCCCTGCACTCGAAACCCAGATGGCGGTGACCTCCTAGTCTCCCATTGGGGCATGATTCAACCTCCGATCAACAATCTCCTTATCAGTTGGGAGCCTACACAGACCAGGTTCCCGATGATGATTGGTGTTTCTAGGATTTGTATCGACGGATCGACATAATCCATCCCCAGGAGTTGGTGCCATATGACAGGTTTGGCGGCAGCCCACCTTTCGGCCCTCGAATTATGCAGGAACCTTTGCCTCGTCATTTTAAAATTTCCTAACTCAAGAGCTATGATGGAGCGGTGGACCCTGTCGACCACCTAGAGAGTTTCAAAATGGTGATGCTTCTTCAAGGAGCGACTGATGGAATTTTATGCTGAGCATTTTCCTCCACACTGAAGGGGGCAGCTAGATGCTGGTATTCAAGTTTGAAGTCAGACTCAACCCACTCTTTCAAGCAGTTGAGCTTGTTCTTCGTCGCATAATTTGTTAGCAATCGTCGGCAGCAAAAATGATCAAACTACCTCGACACCATCAAGCAAAAGGTGGGAGAGACCCTCCAATCATTTATCAGCCACTTTAATGTGGCTACTCTTAAGTACGTGATTTGAATCATTCGATCATGATGTCCGTGATGATGAGCGGACTACAGAAGAATGATTTAAAAAAATCATTCATCAAAACTTACCCTCGAGACTTTTCTGACCTATTGGCAAGGGTGGAGAAATGCATCTGCTTGGAAGAGACCTTTGTGGAGGATGAGACTCCCACCAATCCCATGGATGGAGGTGGAGATAGGATGTGGAACAAGGCATCATCACCCATGAGGGAGGCGGGAGTGCATCGGCATTCAAGATCACCTTTTCACCGTCAGAAGAATGGGCCTCCAAGTAACTCTTGGCCCATAAGCCCCCAAAGGAGGAATCGACGAGCTTGTCACCATTGAGGAGATACAACAACTACATCTCACTGAACACACCAAGGTCTTAGGTATTCATGAAAATGAGGAGGCAGCTATCGGAGGCAAAGAAGCTGCAGACAAACCCGGCTCGGAGGGATCCGAATAAGTATTATTTATACCATCGGGATCACGGTCATAATACGGAGGACTGTATCCAACTCCATGATGAAATTGAGAATCTCATCAGATGTGGCCACCCTGATGGATTTATCTGACGTCGAGGGGAGCGGCACAACAAACGATCGAGGTCACCTCGACTGGTGGGGCGACCTCCGTAGGTGAAACAACAAGAGGATCGACCCCCTCTTGGCATTATAAATACCATCACGGGGGGACAAAGCAGTGGTGATGACAGTGGAAAAAGAAAGATGGTAAAGAAATAGCAAACTGAGTACCTCATAATCTTTATCAAGAAGGATGCTCAAGGGGTCTAATTTTTGCATAATGATGCGATATTTGTAATGCTTAATATCGAAAACTATGATGTACACCGCATCTTGGTCAATAATGGAAGTTCCTCCAACATCTTATTTTATGCTACTTTTGTGAAATTTGGATTGTCCACTACTCAAATAGGGAGAACGAACTCTCCACTTGTTGGATTCACCAAGGCCACTATCTCGATGGAAACGGTCATCACTTTGATAGTAAAAGCTGATCAATACCCATGTCGATCCATCATCCCAGTTGATTTTCTGATCGTTCGAGCATCTTCGGCATATAATACAATTCTCGAGCGATCAGGCCTCAACACGTTTCGATCCATTGTATCCACGTATTATTTGAAGATAAAATTTTCAACAATGATGGGAGTCGGAGAAGTCTGTGGAGACCAAGACCTAGCACGTCTCTACTATAATATCACCCTGTGAGGAAGCGAACCTACCAAGTCCTATCCCATTAAAGGATTGGACACTCATGATGAGTTAATTGAGGAGAGTGGGACATCGGCCGAGGACCTCGTATCTATTCTTTTGGCAAACAGAAACCTAGAGCACACCATTCGAATTGAATCCAGCCTCAATCAGGTATTCAGATCTCGGTTAGTTTCCTTTTCGCAGGAGAATGTGGATGTTTTCGCCTCGACACTAGTGGATATGCCAAGAATTGATCCCTTAATGATGGTGCACTGACTTAATGTCAACTCGCGGCATCATCCATTCAAGTAGAAGAAGCATAATTTTGCCCCTAAGAGACAAAGGGCGATAGTCAAGGAAGTGGATAAACTGCTGCAAACAGACTTCCTCAAAGAAATGACTCACCCCAAGTGGATCGCAAACGTGGTGCTGGTGAAGAAGGTGAATGGAAAGTGATGCATTTGTATCAACTTCGTCAATCTAAATAAGTTCTACTTGAAAGATAGCTATCCTTTGTTGAGAATTGATCAGCTGATCGATGCCACATCGAGGCAAGAACTCCTCACCTTCATGGATGCCTTCTCCAATTATAATCAAATCCGAATGGCTTCGGAAGATGAGAAACAAACAACTTTCATTACTGACATGGGACTTTTCTATTATAGGGTTATGCCCTTTGGTCTAAAGAGTGCATGTGCGACTTTTTAGTGCCTCATGAATAAAATATTCAAAGATCAAATCGGATGAAATATGAAAGTGTATGTGGATGATATGCTTGTCAAGAGTAAAACCTCTGGAGCTCACATTGAAGATCTCAGAGAGACTTTTATCACCCTCCAAAAGTATTAGATGAAACTCAATCCTACGAAGTATGCTTTTGGGATAACTGCTGGCAAGTTCCTAAAATTGATGATCTCCAATCAAGGAATTGAAGCCAACCCAGAAAAAATTAGAGCTGTGCAAGAGATGGTTCCTCCGAGAATAGTTGAGGTACAAAGTCTAGCAGGGAGGATTGCCGTTTAGAACCATTTCGTTTCAAGGTCCACCGAATGCTGCCCGCCCTTCTACCAGATCCTGAGACAATCGAAGAACTTTCGATGGACGGATGAGTGTCAGAATGCCTTTGCTGACTTAAAGAATTATCTCACTTTTGCTCCATTGCTCGATAAGTCTAATTTGAACGAATAATTATTTTTGTATTTATCCGTCTCTTCTACAGCAATGAGCGCAATGCTGGTCTAAGACCGGGATAAGGTCCAAAGGCCAAAATATTATGTCAGCTAGACTTTGAGGGACGCATAGACCCGATACTCGAGGCTCAAGAAGCTGGCCTATGCCCTCCTTATCATTGTCCAAAAACTCTGCCCATACTTCAAAGCCCATTCAACCATACTCTTGATAGACCAACCTTTGAGGAGCATCTTCCATCGCCCTAACGCATCAAGATGACTCACAAAATGGGCAATAGAGCTCTTTGAGTTTGACTTTGAATTTCGACCCCGATCCTCGATCAAGGCTCAGGCTTTAGCCAACTTCATAGTGGAATGCACCATCCCAGATGAGCCCAAAGCGACCAAAGAAGCCACATCTCGAGAACATACCTGCGAGGGCCAACCAAGTTTTGGCTCGCATGCTTGGGAGCTGTATGTCGAAGGATCATCTAGCTCCACGAGATCAAGAGTGGGATTGATTCTTTCAAGATCGATAGGATAGTCACCGAATACATCCTTTGTTTCAAGTTTCCAGCAACCAATAATGAGGCAGAATACGAAGCTCTAGCTACTGGTCTCAGGATCGATAGGGAGCTGGGGATTCGAGGTCTGAAAGTTCACAGTGACTCTCAATTAGTTGTCGGCCACATCCATAGCCAATTTGAAGCTTGCAAAGAGAATAGTGAAGTACCTCTAGAAGATTAAAGATTTGATCTCCTAATTTGTAGACTTTGAGATTCAGCAGATTCTCAGATCAAAAAACTCTTATGCTGACCTGTTGTCTAAACTGGCAACATCAGCACCATCGGAGTTACCGCGAGATGCCTTTTTTGAGGTATTGGGCAGGCTATGCACAGAGGAGCCTGCAGTGGTGATGCAGGTAGAAGAAGAGTCCGCTAGATAGATCCTCTGATCAATTATTTCAAAAATGAAACTTTGCCAGTCGATCAGAAGGAAGATCGAAAAATAAGGTACCAGTCGCCCCTATACCTACTTCATGAGGGAAAACTCTATAGGAGATCATTTTTTCTACCGCTCTTAAAATGTCTATGGTCGGTGGAGGCTGAATACACTCTAAAAGAGGTGCACGAAGGCGCATATGGAAGTTATATCGAAAAAAGGGTGTTGGCTTACAAGCTTCTCAGACAAGGTTAATACTAACTGACCATGCAGCAGATGCTCAGAGCATAATTACGCGATATGATCGGTGCCAATGACATTCCAACATACAGCATTTGTCGGCTGTCTCGATCACCCCTATATGTGTGCCTTGGCCGTTTGCAAAGTAGAGAATGGACATCCTCAGTCCTTTTCCCCCAACATCAGGCCAGAAAAAATTTTTACTTATTGCGGTGGACTACACCAAGTGGATAGAGATGGAACCATTGGCTCGCATCACTGAGGTAAAAGTTGTGAATTTTATCTGGAAGAGCATAATTTGCCATTTTGGACTTCCTCTGGTATTGATAACCAACAATGAGCACTAGTTCGCAGGATCCAAGCTAGAACAACTCTGTGAGGAATACAGGATCTTGCATCATTTTACCTCTGTGGTGCATGTTGGGAAATGTGTCCTAAGACAATCATCTAAGTGGTAGATGATTGAAATTAGTATATAAATTATCAAATAATAATAGTTATTTGATAGGTTTATCATAAAAGTTTGATCTTTCTTAAATGAACTCCTAAATTATGATGAAGTCCTTAGAACCACAATCAATAGATAAAAAAAGATTTATCGGATGGTTCTTAAATTGTTCACGATCAAATGATAAGTTATTAACAAGGACGATAACTTATCAAGTGTAGGCCACTGTATGCCATATGCGTTGGTTGTCCTCGTAAGCAAGTGGTGTGGAGACACTGGTATGGCATTCAGATGAGATGTAGGAGTACATCTGTACTGAACGTGATCAATGTAACACTCTACTATCAAGAGTAGCTAGCTAAGGCCAATGGATATAAGCATCCCTCTGACCTGAGATCACCACGGTGACTGCAAGCAACTCACTGTGCTTTGATGCCGGACTGTCTGTATTTTTAATATAGATTCAAAAGATTTCTGGGTATAGTCAAATACTTGTGAAGTCTGTGTGTGAGTCAAGATGGGTTGACCACTCCTGATTAACTTCAGGAAGAGAATGTCTCGCTGTGTTTTAATTTAGTAAAACCTAGGCCTGGATAATCCTCATAAGGAGTCACGAGATTTGCAAAATTTTGAGATACAATAGAGATAACTTATATGAGTGTTGATAATATACTCGAAGTCGTCTTGAGCATTATTGATCAAAAAGATGAATTATATGGTAACCATGGGTCAGGATTCTTAGAATGTTGCTTTGCATACATTCGACCTATCTGGATGTCGGGAACCATTGCTAGATGGTTACTTCGACTGATAAAGAAATTGGTTCCTATACTATCAGCTTAGGTTCAAACCTATAGAGTCACACGTATAAGAAGTTGTAACCTAATCAGATGGTTAATCGATGATTGAGAATCATTCTAAGATTAAACAATCAATGTGATTGATGTTTGACCTAATACAAGTATTGCAGGAGGATCGATTAGCAATTGGATTGCTAATTGGCTCAATCTGATTGAGAAAATAGGCTGAGATCAAGTCTAATTAAATTTGATTCAATTAAAATTAGTTTAGATTTAATTCGATTAAGTCTAATTGGTTTATTGGATAAGCCAGTTGCAAGGGAGAACAAGTCTCTGTTCGACTAGAATTTGTATGCACCTAATTCTTAATTAAGTTAGGATTTAAATTAAAATTAAATATAATTTAATCTAATTTAATAAGACTCCTAGTTGGACTAAGATCATTATTAATTAGGTTGCAATTAATTTGGATTGGGTTCAAAGAGATTGATCTAGTCTACATAAGAATCTTAGTTAGACTAGGATTCCATCTTCTCCATTGCGCCACCTAAGAAACTCCAAGCCCATGCCACATATTAATTTTCAGATAATTTTTCTATGATATCCACATCTAAGGAATGTAATCTCACACCACTTATTCTAAAGATTTGAATTAGATTTGATTTGATTCAATATGGAAAGTGATTTGGTTTATTATGGAAAGTGGTTTAGGTTCATTTCCTTTTTGAAAGAGTCCCTCTTCACAAAAACTCCTCTCTCCTCTCATACGCCAACTTCCTCCATCCTTATCCTATCTTTTTGTCTCCCCTTTTGTGCATCTGATCATGCTCTCCATGAAAAGGATAAGGCAAGGGGCATCCAAGAGTTGGACGCCCCATGGACTCCTTGTTGGACTAGGTCTCTTGACCTAGTCTATCATATAAAAAAGGTGCCACCCATATGAAAAAAGAAGAAAGTCAAAAAAATTGATGGATTTTTGATAGAAATAGTAGAGGAGAAAGAGGATAACATGGGTGGTTTGAGGCACCAATATCCTTGGAGAAGAGTCTTCTATCAAGAGATCAAAAGTTGATGTCTTGTAGAAACAAAAGGTAAGAGAGAAGATTATTTTCTCTTATTGTTTTCTTTTCAGATTGTTCTCTCTTTATTTTTATGTTTTTATGTGATAAAAATTTGAGAGAGAAAGAGGGATGGTGTGGTGAATTTATGCTCCAATTAGTTAGGGCATGGTGATCTAATTTTTGGACATGCACTGATCATGTTTTGATGAGAGAAGAAGAAGAAAAGAAGGTCTTCTCTTAAGGTTTATTTTAGAACCCTTCTTCTCCATCAATCATGAGATTTTTCTATGAGAAAAATTAGTATCATAAGATCTAAAAGTTTGAAAAATATCTAGAGAAGAAGGTCTCCTCATGTCCTAGCATAGAGATGTTCTCAGGACATCAATCGTTAATGACCTGAAAGAGAAGAACTATCTCCTCTTAAGATCTTTTCTATTATATTTTATTTCTGATTTTAGGGAGGTCAAAAGGTTTGACTTCTTCCTTATTTATCCTCATATTCTTCATCTCATGGAATATCCAAGAGATTCGAAGAATATTTTTTTAGATTAACCATTTGGAGGGATCTGCAAGAAGCTAGCACTTCGAGTGGATCTTCGTTCGACGAACCTCCAATTTTATTGCAGCCTCGTGTGGATCACCTGTAGAGGTCGGATGCATGTGTGGCTCTAAAAACAATAAAAAAAATCAATCATGGAGTTCTCGACCTGCATGAAGGTAAGAGATCTGATCTCTTCTCTTGTCTAGATGTGATCTAGATTTTAGATCTAAAACTATTTTAGATCTAGGATATTAATTTGATCAATACCAAAGCTTTTATTTTTTGATTTACAAATACAATATGACATGTTATAGGTCCCAATTGTAGGATTTAGTAATCTGATTATATATATTTGTATATTAAATTATTTAATTTATATATTCTGCTGTGTTATATTTTAAAATTATTTTGAAATTCATGCATGAAATCCTGCACCTTTTCCAACAGTGGTATCAGAGCATTTAGGTTCTTTTATAATATATTCATGATTATATTAAAATAAATCTAAAAAATAAAATACTGATCGTACGGACTGTAGGTTGTCCTGCTATAAGGTTTACCCCTTACAGTACAAAGGTTGTCCTGGTACGTTGCGATCTAGAAAATTTAAAAGAGTTTAAATAAATCTTATCATGAATATTTTAAATTAGGTCTATTTCATTTCATAAAATTTTACATAATGTACATAGATTAAAATCAGCCAAGAACAGGATCTTGTGAAGGTTCTGTTTGCTTATCGGGTCAGCTCGACCAGCAATCCAGCTTGACTGAAAAATTGGCTCCATTATTTTTCTGACTGATTTTAATTGTTAGTGTTTGTTAGTAAAATAAGCCGACCCATTTCTGAAATGAGTCGATCTATTTAGTGAAACAACACTAAATTATATTAAATCTTTCAAAAGTTGAAAATAGTTTTCAAAATGATGAACCCCAACCCTTAGCCATGAACTTAATTAAAAGAATTAAGTGATTGTTTAGGATCTAGGTTTGTGATTTAAAGATGACAATTTCATAAAACATGGGTTAAAGGGTAATGGGTTAGTTTTGATCAGGTCATTAACTGGGTTAGACCTAGGGTTAGATTAAATATGGACTAAGTTAAGAAATTGATCAAACCTAATTAAAAGTTAATTAGGATTAGGTCATTTCTATAGATCACTTTAATAGTTGTAGTTGATCAAAATCCATATATCTAACAAATGGACACGGATCGTGACTCAACGGCTGAGCCTGAGTCTTTAGGTAGACCAAATCAAAACTGATAAATCAGTTGGTGTCCAAGGTAAACCTGACCGATGGTTTTTAATTGGGAGCCCGCTTATCTGGCTATTTCTTATGGTGTCTAAGGCAAGCTTTGGCTGACCCTCCCATCGATCATACTTACCTAGCCAATGTGGTTAATCAGGTCTTGATTAGGTTGCTCATTGATTCGTGCTAACCCATGTCACATAGAAAATTAGTGAATCTGATTTCATTCAGTGAGACTGATCTAGGTGCACATGGATCAAATTTGATCCTAGTCCTTCTTAATGACTTGAGAAGTCAATGGGAGGACTTGACTTGGTGAAGTCAATGGGAGCAAATTGGTCCATGTCCTTTCAATCCTTAAATCACTAATAATTTTAAATCCTCTAAAATTATTAGGTCTTTAAAATGACAAAGTTATGAAGATAACTGAGTCATAGCCTTCCATTAAGGTGTTTGATAATGAGTCCATTAACTCAATAATCATTGCAGACCCAAAGGTCTGGTGCTTGTTGACTAATAGAATTATCACTCATCATATGACGACTTAGAAGTGTCTCTCTAATGGTGGTTAGGTTAGCCAACCAAAGTTGGGCTTAATCATTCGTTGGTTAGATGCACCAAGTATGGTCATGTTAATGGTTGGACCTAACCGGATCCTTACAGTGGAGACCAAAGCCTACTGATTAGGTTTCTGAGGCAAAATTAAATTACTAAAAATTATTTAAAGAAATAATTGATTGATGAACCTACCCGTAGATGCAGATGGATTGGCCGACCAAAGTCAGACTTGTGTGTAGTCTATGTGGATTCTACTACCTACTAAAAAATTAAAGTAATTCCCGAATTGGAGGTAGAGGCTACCAATTTGAATAAAATAGTGGAAGAACCTTGAGACTAAAGTCCAAGTCTCTAAGCTTAAAATAATTCATATACATTAGGTCATTGTTCACTTTTTCCAAAATAAGGTTAAACCTTAATTACTCCAATCACTGTTAGACAGTGAAGACTTATGGGACCCAACTTTGTTAATTAGTATCGAAAGTTGAATTTGGTTCAGCAGTATGAAAGGATTCGTATTGGGATTTCTTAGTCCAATCAAAATAATTAGTTCAAAATTAATCCAAATCTGTCATGTTGCTTCTACTGTCAGAAGCAAGGTCATAGAAGAATTGTCTTGCTTGCCTTGACCATAATAGGCTGAACAAGAGAAAGGAGCAAGAGTTGCTCATCAAGGATGTTATATAATAACACCTTAAAGTTTCTCTATGAAATTCTACTACCTAGGTATTAGATACCGATGGTCTTATGCAATTTATTGCTAGAACTACAAGTAAGTGAAATATTTGAAAATGATGAGAAATTCTTGAATGTTAGGGATGAAAGTCTTATTCCAATCATAACTTTAGAAATTGTAGAGCTTATTTTCAAATATTATCATTTAAAGTAATTGTTACTATTGTCCATTGTTTATGATGAATGTAATCTTTGTTGGCCTTTTGGCCAAAGATGATTATCATTCATAAAGGAAGATTATTATGATATTATTATGAATAATGTTACAATAATACATGGACAATAAGAAAATGATATTTAATATTTACACAGCCTGTTAAGTGTAATGTACACTCCCAAGTTAGATAATATCATGAATGTCTATCTTTGGCATTATAAGCTTAGTCACTTTGACAAGAACAGGATAAATGGATTAGCTTGAGAGAAAAATCTCGACATCAATGATTGTGAATCATTGATAGCCTGTGAGTCTTATCTTTTTGGAAAGATGACAAAGTCACCTTTTAATGAAAAAGGTGAGGGAGCTGATAAAGTTCTAAGTCTCATACATAGTGAAGTATGTGGACCTATGAACTTAAGTGCCCAGAGAAAGATATTAATATTTCATTACAGACGACCTATCTGGACATGAGTGCGTCTGGCCTAATCATTTGAAATGTTCAAGTAATTCAATAATGAAAGATTGAAACAAATAAGGTGTTAGAACTCTTCGATCAGATCAAGGAGGTGAATACTTATCCAGTGAGTTTGTGACATATCTAGGAGAGAATTGGATTCTCTCTCAGTGGATTCTTTTTCGAAACAAAGTGAATCTGAAAGGAGAAGTTGAATTTTGTTAGACATGGTTCAATCCACAATAGGGTTCACTTCTCTGTCTGTTTCAGGATTGTGCTCTTGTATGATTACCTGTTTTACTCTGAAAATATACTGAGTAAGTCTGTTGTGCAGATTCCATATGAGATATAGAACGAGCATAGATCTAGACTCTCTCACCTTTGAGTTTGGAGTTGATCGGCCTATGTCAAAGGTTTGCATACAGATAAACTTAATTCTTGGTCCAATAAGTGTTTAAGGGTTACTAATTTTATTATGCTGAAGAACATAAGATGCTCATCTGCAGTAGGGCATTCCTTTTGGAAATAAGTTTCTTAGAGAAGGAACTGATGCCTATCAAGTTGAACTTGGAAGTTTGACTGGTAGAAAATGAACCGACATAATCTAGTAAACCTACAGAACCAGATTTGATTAGATCAAACTTGGAGTCCATTAAAGTAACACCTTTATGGAGATATGGTAGAGTACTGCATTAGCTGGACAGACACTTCAGTGTTTAGGTCTGGGACGACGATCCTATTGAGCTCGATAAGATTAATAAGGATCTGATCACCTATAGGGATGCAGTGCAGTGGTCTAACTCTGCGAAGTGGCTTGGAGCCATTAAATCCAAATTGAAGTCCATGAAAATCAATAGTATATAGACGCTAGATGATTCACCTGAAGGGATAAAACCTATTAGGTGTGAATGAATTTTTCAAAAGGATCAGAGTAGCGCAGACGGGAAGAGGGAGACCTATAAAGCCTATTTTTTCTATTATCCCAGAGTTGAAACATATGTTTTGAACATATATCTTTGTTATGAACAAAGAGGAACCCTGCATTTATAAGTGGGCAAAATATTCTGTAGTGTTATTCTTTATATTATCTGTGGATAAAATTCTCTAAATCGGGAATGGCATTCCAGCATTGCAAAGAATAAAGGTTTGGGTGTCATCTAATTTCTCTATGTTCAAGACTAGATATGGTATACTCACTAATGGTAGTGAGCAGATACCAGTCTAATCTAAGTAAAAACCCCTGGAGGATTGTATGGACAATCCTTAAGCATTTGAAAAATACTAAAGTCCAGTGACTCAAATATGAAAATACTGACTTTAAACATGTGGATGTTTCGATTTCAGACAGATCAAGATGACAACAAGAAAGTGTTGGATCATACCCTAATTATAGGAGCAATTTGCTGAAAAAGTTTCAAGCAGGATACTTTAGTCTACTCAGTTAGTGATATAGGGTACATTATAGCATATGATGCTGCTATATAAGCTGTGTAGTTGCTGAGCTTCATTAGCAAGTTGAGAGTGTTACCCTCCACCAATGGTCCAGTCCTATCGTAGCACTAGAGCCATAGCTCTGACTAAAGAACTGAAGGACTAACATACTCTGTATTGTTATCACTTTTGATTATAGATCAGGGTGACATCGATCTTTGGAAGATCGATGATAAAGGAGAACTTGACCAACCCATTTGCTGAGACCTCGGAACTAAGAAGTTCTACAAACTCAAGTAGAAGATAGGATATTTGATATCATTCTGATTGGCTTTAGTACAAGTGAGAGTTGTTAAAAAATATATCCTAAAGTCAATCATCTAAGTGGTAGATGATTGAAATTAGTATATGAATTATCTAATAATAATAGTTATTTGGCAGGTTCATCATAAAAGTTCTATCTTCCTTAAACGAACTCCTAAATTATGATGAAGTCCTTAGAACCACAATCAATCGATAAAAAAAATTTATCAGATAGTTCTAAATTATTCATGACCAAATGATAAGTTATTAACAAGGATGATAACTTATCAAGTGTAGGTCGCTGTATGCCATATGCGTTGGTTGTCCTCGTAACCAAGTGGTGTGGAGATACTGGTATGGCATCCAGGTGAGATGTAAGAGTACATCTGCACTGAACGTGACCAATATAACACTCTACTGTCAAGAGTAGCTAGCTAAGGCCAATGGGTATAAGTGTCCCTC
Source organism: Elaeis guineensis (assembly GCF_000442705.2). Taxonomy (NCBI): domain Eukaryota; kingdom Viridiplantae; phylum Streptophyta; class Magnoliopsida; order Arecales; family Arecaceae; genus Elaeis; species Elaeis guineensis. The sequence continues at coordinate 111,998,333 of NC_025998.2, read as the reverse complement.
TGATCTGAGATCACCACGGCGACTTGTAAGCAATTCATTCTGCTTTGGTGCCGGACTGCCTGTATTGTTAACATAGATTCAAAAAATTTTTGGATATAGTCAAGTACTTGTGAAGTCGGTGTGTGAGTCAAGATAGGATTGACCACTCCTGATTAACTTCAGGAAGAGAAGGTCTCGCTGTATTTCAATTTAGCAAAATCTAGGCCTAGGTAATCCTCGTGAGGAGTTACGAGATTTGCAAAATTTTGAGACATAATAGAGATGACTTATATGAGTGTTGACAGCATACTCGAAGTCATCTTGAGTATTATTGATTAAAAAGATGAATTATATGGTAACCATGGGTTAGGGTTCTTAGAATGTTTCGTTGCATACATTCGACCTATCTGGACATCGAAAACCATTGCCAGATGGTTACTTCGACTGGTATAAAAATTGGTTCCTATGCTACCAACTTAGGTTCGAACCTATAGGATCACACACATAAGAGGTTATAATCTAATCAGATAGTTAATCGATGATTGAAAATCATTCTAAGGTTAAACGACCAATGTGATTGATGTTTGACCTAATGCAAGTGTTGCAGGAGGATCGATTAGCAATTGGATTGCTAATTGACTCAATCTGATTGAGTAATTGGACTAAGATCAAGTCTAATTTAATTTAATTCAATTAGAATTAGTTTGGATTTAATTAGATTAAGTCTACTTGGTTTATTGGATAAGCCAGTTGCAAGAGAGAACAAGTCCCTGTTCGACTAGGACTTGTATGCACCTAATTCTTAATTAAGTTAAGATTTAAATCAGAATTATATATGGTTTAATCTGATTTAATTGAACTCCTAGTTGGACTAGGATCACCATTAATTAGGTTGCAATAATTTAGATTGGATTCAAAGAGCTTGACCTAGTCTACATAAGAATCCTAGTTAGACTAGGATTCCATCTTCTCCATCGCGCCACCTAAGAAACTCCAAGCCCATGCCACATATTAATTTTTAGATAATTTTTTTATAATATCCACATCTAAGGAATGTAATGTCATACCACTTATTCTAGATAATTGAATCAGATTTGATTTGATTCAATATGAAAAGTGATTTGGTTTATTATGGAAAGTGGTTTAGGTTCATTTCCTTTTTGAAAGAGTCCATCTTCACAAGAACTCCTCTCTTCTCTCATGCGCCAACTTCCTCCATCCTTATCCTATCTTTTTGTCGCCCCTTTTGTGCATCTGATCATGCTCTCCATGAAAAGGATAAGGCAAGGGGCGTCCAAGAGTTGGACGCCCCATGGACTCCTTGTTGGACTAGGTCTCTTGACCTAGTCTACCATATAAAAAAGGTGCCGCCCATATGAAAAAAGAAGAAAGTCAAAAAAATTGGTGGATTGATGATAGAAATAGCAGAGGAGAAAGAGGATGGCATGGGTGGTTTGAGGTGCCAATATCCTTGTAGAAGAGTCTTCTATCAAGAGATCAAAAGTTGATGTCTTGTAGAAACAAAAGGTAAGAGAGAAGATTATTTTTTCTTATTATTTTCTTTTCAGATTATTCTCTCTTTATTTTTGTATTTTTATGTGATAAAAATTTGAGAGAGAAAGAGGAATGGCATGGTAAATTTATGCTCTAATTAGTTGGGGCATGGTGATCTAATTTTTGGACATGATCTGATCATGTTCTGATGAGAGAAGAAGAAGAAAAGAAGGTGTTCTCTTAAGGTTTATTTTAGAACCCTTCTTCTCCATCAATCATGAGATTTTTCTATGAGAAAAATCAGATATTGTAAGATCTGAAAGTTTGAAAAATATCTAGAGAAGGTCTCCTCATGTCCTAGCATAGAGATGTTCACCAGACATCAATCGTTGATGACCTGAAAAAGAAAAACTGTTTTCTCTTATGATATTTTCTATTATATTTTATTTCTGATTTTAGAGAGATCAAAAGATTTGACTTCTCCCTCATTTCTTCTCATATTCTTCATCTCATGGAATGTCCAAGAGATCTGAAGAATATTTTTTTTAGATTAACCATCCGGAGGGATCTGCAAGAAGCTAGCACTTCGAGCGGATCTTCATTTGACAAACTTCTGATTTTGTTGCAGCCTCGTGTGGATCACCTATAGAGGTCGGACGCATGTGCGGCTCCAAAGGCAACAAAAGAAATCCACCATGGAGTTCTCAACCCACATGAAGGTAAGAGATCTAATCTCTTCTCTTATCTAGATGTGATCTAGATTTTAGATCTAAAACTATTTTAGATCTAGGGTATTGATTTGATCAATACCAAAGCTTTTATTTTTTGATTTATAAATATAATATGATATGTTATAAGTCCTAATTATGAGGTTTAGTAATCTGATTACATGTATTTGTATTTTAAATTATTTAATTTACATATTTCATTGCGTTATATTTCAAAACTATTTTGAAATTCATGCATGAAACCCTGCACCTTTTCCAACAGCGCACCCTCAGGCGAATGGGGAGGCAGAGGTAACCAATCGGACCATACTACAAGGCCTGAAACAGAGGTTGGATGGAGCTAAAGGAGTGTGGGCCGAAGAACCCTACCATATTCTCTGGGCGTATCGAACGACAGCCAAGATCCTAACTGGGGAAACCCCTTTTCCCCTAGCCTTTGTATGAAGCAGTGGTCCCCGTTGAGGCTGGAGTTCCATCAATGCGAGTGGAGAATTATGATGAGCAGACTAATGTGGAAAGACTCCATGCAGACTTGGATCTATCGGAGGAAGTCCAAGAAAGGGCTCATGCCAGAATGGTTGCTTATCAACATTGGGTGGCCTAGTATTATAACTCCCGGGTCAAGAACAAGTGCTTTAGGGTTGTTAATCTAGTCCTACATAGAGCAGAAGTTTTTCAGTCAAGTGAGTGGGGCAAGCTAATGCCTAACTGAGAAGGTATGGATGAAATTATCAAGCCAAAATCTTACCGCATGAAGCAGCTGAATGGAGCCCTACTTCTCCGGTCATGAAATTCAAAAAATCTTTGAATATACCACCAGAAATGTATAGCGCTACTTCTACTATTTTTCATAGAACTCTTCTTACTATTTGCCTTGTCCCTTTTATTTTCTTGTCTGCTTATCATCAACGGCCTTTGATCATCTTGATCTTTGATCGGCCCCATATTTGAAGGAGCCTTTGATCGGCTTTAATAATTAACGATCTTTGATCGGCCCAACGTTTGAAGGAGTCTTTGATCGACTTTAATAATCAATGGCCTTTGATCAGCCTGACCTTTGATCGGTCCAACCTTTGAAGGAGTCTTTGATCGATTTTAATAACAAAAAATCTTTGATCGGCCTGACCTTTGATCAGTCCAACATTTGAAAGAGCTTTTAATCGGCTTTAACAATCAACAGCTTTTGATCGGCCTAGTCTTTGATCAGCCCCATGTTTGAAAGAAACTTTGATCAGCTTTAACAATCAATGATCTTTGATTGGCTTGGCCTTTGATCGGCCCGACCTTTGATCGGCCTAACATTTGAAGAAGCTTTGATCGGCTTTAACAATCAACGATCTTTGATCAGCCTAGCCTTTAATTAGCTCAACATTTGAAGGAGCCTTTGCTTTAACAATCAATGGCCTTTGATCGACCTGACCTTTGATCAGCCTAATATTTGAAGGAGCTTTTGATCGGCTTTAACAATTAATGGCTTTTGATCGACCCAACGTCTGAAAAAACTTTTGATCGATTTTAACAATCAATGGCCTTTGATCGGTCTAATCTTTGATCGATCCAATATTTGAAGGAGCCTTTGATCAGCTTTAACAATCACCGACTTTTGATCGGTCTGGCCTTTAATTGGCCCAACATTTGAAGAAGCCTTTGATCGGCTTTAACAATCAATGGCATTTGATCGGTCTAGCCTTTAATCAGCCCAATGTTAGAAAGAGTCTTTGATCAACTTTAACAATTAACGGCCTTTGATCGGCCCAACGATTGAAGGAGCCTTTGATCAACTTTTACAACCAACGGCCTTTGAGTGGTCTAGCCTTTGATTGGCCCAACGTCGAAGGAGCCATTTGTTTGGCTTCCAGTCAGTACGATCGATCGTTGGTCTCAATGTGGGATGGCCATTGACCGACACACCCTTAGATCAGCCCTTAACATAGATTACAGATGCCTAACTTGTGGGCCCTACTTGAACTTATGATTCTTAGTCGATTGAGCACACCAAAACACATATAAGGAAAAGTTTGTTTTTCCTTCAATCGAAAATAAGTTTTCACAAAGACAACACTCAAGCATTACATAGATGATAATGAAGTAGTGATACATGATGGAACGAGCACAATGCTTTACCCAAGGAAAGTCTCCCATACTCGGATACGGATGATTCAGAGATCACGGGAGAGGTTCTCTAGATTCAGAACCCATCAACTATCAGAGTTGGGTTAGAAGGCTCTTTCCCCCACTTGACCTTGACATCCCGAGCTTTTATCTTGGAAGAAATCACAGCTCTAGATTCTGAGGGGAGCCCTTCATTGCTCCCCGGACGAGATCTCCGCACTCTCCTGCTAAAGGATGCCACCATAGTAGCACGAGGGACAGGCCGGTCATCCAATAGAGGCACGAGAAGGAGAAAGAGGCACTCTCATGCCCAATGATTTAATACAACCACTATCCTCCATCGCCCTGATATGGAATCTGAATCTAGTCGGGAGTCCGCTAGAAAGTCAGCACCGATGGGTGGATGATATGTCCAAATCACCTCAACAAGCCACTGAGAGCCACACAAAGACTACCTTTCGATAGTGAAGGCCACGGCTTCCACCGCAATCAGATGCATGGTGCGGTGTCTAGCCCTCTCGAAAGCATAGCCTCCACAGAGCCCTCACCAAAGGATGTGGCTGAAGCCACACCCATTCTAGGTATTGCGGCTGAGGGAACCTCCGAGGCACTGGATCCTTGCCGTCACGAAGTAGGATGGCTATTTTCAAAACCTCCCAAGCCAAGCTGAAGCCCATGCAGTGAGCCCTGATGGCCCCGATCAAAAACACAACTACTTTCTCTGAGGAGGCTGTTCCTCCACGACATGGCTATTGGAAGGTGAACTTTCACCCAGGATCAGAGGGTGAATCTGGGATGGGATACGATGAGTTGGAAGATGGAGTGTGAAGAAGTTTCCTCTATAAAAAGAGAAGTAGGTCCTAATTGCATTTGAAAACTGTCAAATGGAGATTGTCCATGGGCACCACCCCTGCCTGATGTGCATTTAATTCGGGCACCAGTGGAAAAGCTGCATCACTTCATTTTCCTATGTCCAACTGCAGTGGCAGGTTACATGTAATATGGGCACAGAACCGTAGATGCATTCTGAAAATCACGCACATGCACCATGAGTACATCACCCTTTCGCATTCCTTGTCAGTACAGGAAGGACTACTCCCCTCACTCGGCCCAAGCTCGGATCCTGGAGTAGGGGGCATATATCGGGGAAGTTCCACCTGGGGTCACTATATGTTGAGGCTAAGGCATAGCAGCTATGGCTCCACATTACTCCCGACTTATCATCGATCACTTTCGACTAACGATTATACAGCTGTCACATAACTAGAGTATGACTCATTGAACAATCAGAACGTTGTTAGTTGAGTTTCAGAGGCTTCCTCAGTTGACCCACGAGCTCACATGTTTGACTGGACAAGAATCCTTTTAAAGGCAAACAATGAGTTAGTCACCTAGGGTGAAACCGTTTGAGAGACTTTCCATCCATCCTCATCTGGCTATGTTGAACTGCATGTTGAGGGCCGTGTCATGAATGGTCGGTGGGATTTCAACTAGTCAGTAAAAAGACAATGAGTAACGTCAGCCTAACAACTTTTGGTCGGCCCTATGCTGGATGACCTCTGTTCGGTATGACCTCACTCAGTCCCAATTATTGACAATTGTCAATGGTCCGACTCCTAATCAGCCTCACAAAGTCAGTCTTGACCCTACATTGGATGACATTCAATCGATCAAAAGCATAAATTCAGACACCGACACACAAGAAATACACATTCAAAATAAACTTGCCTTTCTCATTAAAGATGATGGTTCTTACAGCAAGAAAAAAAGAAGGGAAGGAAGAAGGTAAGTACAAAATCAAGGATTCACTCCTCATCAGAAGAATAGGAGTCAAACAACTCCTCATCACGGTTGTCCAATTGGAGATAATGAAGCTCTAGCTGCAGCATCATCTTTCAAAGTCGGGTTTTGCAATCCTCAAAGCCCTGAATAAAGGTAGTCGTGGTAACATCGGTGACCTCCTCCTCAAACATGGCTAAGGTCCAAAATTCCTCGATGCACCAATCCCAAATGACCATAGGAATCCATAAGGAGTCGTTCGGAGTGCGAACCTCTCCTGCAAGTTACAGTCGCCCCCTCCCGGCCCGAGCTTGTTCAGGTTGTATCTAACGGGGTTGGGGGGCAAGAATGGGAGATGATGTACCGAAGCCGATGCCGAAGGACTGTTTCGGTCCTCTTTTGCTTGCCCTTTCGAGCAAGGCAGCCCCCCTCTCCCGTGCAAGCCGCTTCTCCTTAATGGCTAGCTTCACTTCTCTCTTGGAGGGTCTCATTGAGATTAAGACAACAGAGAATCATAAATGCTTTAGAAAGGCATGGATGATAACATCTGAAAACCATCAATTTCCTTATATAGACTCCGATTCCCGAGAACCCAATCGCCAAAAAGGCCTCTACGATCCGCCTAGTGGTGGGTGGCATGTCCTTTACAGTTCTAAAAAAATTAACTCAGAGTGACTCTTCACGAGACCGCTCATCTCCATAGTGGCTATCTGTTAGTGAGGGGCGTTCCTTCAATCTGATTCCATTTGGAGGAGCGACAACTACCATATCTGATACCTACAGTGATAATTAATGAGCCCGTCACTTTGCAAAGACTCTTGAAGCACCATTTTCCAAAAGCATCAGATTATCCACAATGATTATATGGGATCATGAGTCCAGAGAAACTTTTAAGATCGCTTATTCGTCGAGGACTATTTCACCGAAGCTGTTCAAGTGCAGAAGCTTGGTATCGACACAATCACTGTATAAGAAGGAAAAGAGCATGCAAATGCCTATGGGAGGACCAGCTCTGCCCCAATTATTCATTGAAATTCTTCGAAGATGGCCTCTTAGGTCGCCACCCCGCTCGATAGACTACAGAACACCACAAGCTAAGGGCTGTCTCTTGGAAGGTCAGAGAGGTCGAGTTTGGGAAATAACATCCCGACTCGATTACGGCACCTCATGAAGCCAACCTCAAAGCCATAATCGAACATGCACCAAATCCTGTCATCAGAACCTCCAAAAGAAGAATTATCGAGCTCTCTGTCAGCCTGAGGTCTCGTCAGAACAAGCGAGTTTCCCCTCAGTAAGGGCTCAGCTAAAATTTGCTGATGACCAACCCTCGTCCTAGGTCCAGTTACAGCCAAAAAATCTATCATCGCAAGATGATTCCCCTGCGGCATAAATATCGGAGCCACCGCAGTACTGAGCTCCACCCACATATTGGGCCCAACCCTCTCTAGAGCCCCCTCAAGGCTCGAGATCTGCTCTCTGGTGTCACTTAGTTCGTGTTTGAGTTGCACGACACATGTTGCTAACTCCCACTTATCCTCTCTGGCTACTTTTGGTGACTCCCATGTTAAAATCTTCTTTCGGGCCCATTAGAGCTGACGACTATATCAGAGGACCCTAGCGGCTACATCCCATCTTGCCTCCTCAATGATCTTTGATAGTTTTCTGCACTCAGCAGTCAATTTATTCCTTTCCTTAATGTGAGCCTTGTCCCTTGGCCAAACAGCCGCCTGACAATATTCGACCTCCGCTGAAGCCTCCCTGACCATCTCCCTAACTTCGATAAGCTCTCTCTTCTGACTCAGAGCCCTTTTTGTCCACGCTCTCACCTTCCTCTTCAGTTCATCGATGTGGGCCCTGCATGAGACCGCAATGGGTGCCAGCAAGGGCTCGACGTCAAGGATGAAAAAACTGCTCCTGCCAGTGACTTGTCAAGACTAAACGAATATGCAAAGAGCGGTACAATTTTAAAAAGGGACAAGAGCTCATTTCATTAATGCAAGTTTTCTTTACATGAGAAACGACAAAAAAGCAAAGTAAATTTACAAGGGATTCTAGTTGCCGACCTTGCTAGAAGGGACTATCGAACTCGGAGCAGCTTCTGATGGGCCTGCAAGTGCCGTCACTGGGAAACTCGATGTTGGGGTGGTGGCATCAATGGTCAAAAATGAAGAAATCTCGACGATCGTCTGCTTCCCTCTTGGCCATCCTCGTGCGACCTCGAGCTCAGGAGGAATGGGCTCTTGTGCTGCCCCTTCCTCATCCCCATCCAAAAAAGAGAGATCCACCATGGATTGTTGAGCAACGACCAAATGTCAGCATTCCTTGAATCCCACTTCCTAATCGGTATTAAAAGACATGCTCGAAGGAAACCTTCATGTCCTTGAATTTGTCGGAGGTTTTAAACACCTCTATGGCTAAACATTTGGTCTCCATGATGCACTCATCAACCTTTTTCTCATCCTCAGTTACCCTCGAGGCCATCTCCCTTTGCAACTTTTGCTCGGAGGTCTCTGCCTTTCTCAGGGCCTCTGTAATAGCTCTCGCCTTTTCCTCCACCTTGATGGCCCAAGATTCGACCTTCTGTAGCTCCTCTTCTTTACGAGTGAGAGCGAAGTCTGATCTACCCAACGACTCCTTTAGGCACCCAACTTCTGCCTCCATCGCCTTCGCTCAGGCACAAACTTGTTCTGTTTTGCCCACACGATTCGACAGCTCAGCAAGGAGGTGAAACATCTGCCCAAAAACTATATAAGAAGGAGGAGGAGAGAAGAACCAAGAACTAAAGCATCATCACAGTACCTTATGGAGAAAGGTCACGGCATGGTTTCGCAAGCTAACAAAGCTTTGCCTCCTAAACCTCCCTTCCTCTGAAGGAATAAGTATCTCCTCCATCAGATGCCAAACAAGTCTCCAATCATCGAAAGCAGTGCCCTTGAAAATGCTGGGCAGTTGGACTCCACCATCGGCTGGTCCTTCTGCAGAGGCCAGCGCAACGGGCCTGGTCACCAGAGACGAAGGTCTCTCCTCCTCTTGTGCAAGGGAGGAAGGTGTCACATGAGGGAAACTCAGAGGGAAGGTCATAGGAACCTTATCAGATAAGGTGTGCTCGATCGATCAAGAGTTGCACCCTTGACAGTATCCTTAGCTAAAAGAAGTTGCCCTGTAGGTGCCTCTTATCGATTGGATTCAGTGGTGCTAGCTTTCTTCGAGGGACCCTCAGTGGCCGAAGCTACCTTTCTTTTAGGAGCATACTTTTTTAGCCTCGCTAAGATGTTGAACTCCATGTCTGCAATAATATAGCAAAGATTAGAAGCGCGAGGAGAAAATAAAGACAAGGCCACTATTTCTTACTCACCCCCGGAGATGACCGGACTAAGTCCAGCATTAATCAGGGCCTCCTCGGACAGCAGCTTTTCTAAAGGGGAAACCTTGAAGTCCCTAAGTACTTTAAAGTAACTTTCTTCCTCGGCCTCTAGCCTTGGGATGTTGCTGGCTGAATTTTTTGATCGACCGTAGTTTGACAAATCCCAACTATCGAGTGACGGTCGAGAAATAGAAAGAAAATGTTTCTTCCATGCATGAACAGAGGTGGGGGTGCCTTTAATCAATGAAGATATGCTCCTCTGAGTTGAAAGGTACCACCAGTCCTTGACATGCGGGTGCCTCTTGATAGTGAAGAAAGCTCGACAAAGGGAGACAGAAGACCGTGCATTCACCATAGCACAAGCGATCAAAAACTCGATGATAAAGTGAAAAGAATTTGGAACAAGAGTGCAGAAGGAGATACGGTAAAAGCGAAAGAGATCAAGGATGAAGGAAGAGACAGGAAGCCAAAAGCCAACATTAAATGCCTTCTCATACATGACCAGTCGATCAGGTGGCAGATTGTTTGCCCTATCCATAGTTCTAGGAAGCTCCAGATTGAACTCCAATGGAACTCTATACGAGGTCCGAATTCGATTCAGATCTTCTAGCTCCAGCACAAAACCAAAGTCATTGGGCTCAAAAACCGAATCGACTTCAGAACCCTCATATTTTTTGGTAGGATTTCTAGGAGCTACTCCCGAAGAGGTGGACCATTCTCCGATCGAACCAATGGATCCCACCATTAAAGAAATTGAAGAGGACAAAATTTAGGGGAGTGAAAAAGGTCTAAATATACCTCGATCAGAAAAGCAAAAGAGGACGGCCAAGAAAGACCCACCTGAAGGAAAAAAGGAAATAACAAGAGCGACTCCTATGCAGCTCTTAAGAATGCTATCAAGAGGAAAAACCCTTAGCGGAGTGAACTCAACATAGTGGTAAATCAAAAGGCATCAGAAGGAAAAATGGGAAGAAAAAAGAATACCGCTAGATAACATAAAAAGGAAGGCAGGCTGGCACCCTCTTTTTATAGCTAAGAAAACATGGATCCAGAAGATCACAGATTATGGCCCACGAATGGACAGCCTACATGTGGCTCCTCCCCATCAATTGCCTTACCACCATCAATCGCACAAAATTAATGCACCCAGCTTGAAAATACGTCCTCCAAAATTTAAAATTGAAGCTCCATAGTTTAGCAACAACTACCTACCAAGGTCCTGCACATCCATCCCTGAAGCTGTATGCCGCCTGCCTCAGACTCTCCACATCCTCGGTGTCAAAAGTAGGTAATACTTCTATCGTCCGACCATAGCTCAGACTCAGGAGTGGAGGGTCATGTATTGGCAAAAAAATATGTATGGCCCACAGATGTGAAGAAGCGCAAGGCCCATAATGGCCAAGCCCAATTTCAAAGAGCGTAGAACCAGACATGGCTCATGGTCAATCCCAGTGCCCATGCCTGACTCCCGGATGGTCAGGTCTGGGAGGAGGCGAACATCAAGGACCCATCGATAGAACTTGATGGATCCTCTCTGGCGTCATGGTAGGCCCCCAGGTGCCTGATCCATCGGAGTCGAATTCCCAGGGATATCTGCCAAAGTGCAGGCTGAGGAAGCATCCCTTCCTAAGCTGGAGTTTCTTATCGAGCAGTCTTCATTGACACCCAGGTTTCGCACCTTGTGTCCTCCCTTTGGGAAGACTACCTATAGACCACCCCTGATGGCTCACCTGACACCATCAACACAACCTCAGACTCATCTCGATGATCCAGGTGTGCAGATCATTCACACGTGATCTGACGGGATCCCAACAAGCTCCCAAAATGTGGGGCGCAGGATCTTCTGACAGAATCCCAACAAACTTGCAGAATGTAGTGGACAAGAAACCCTGACGGACTGCTAGTACATGACCATGCGTCATGGCAGACCCTTGTTAGATGTAGGTTCTAGAAGTTAATTGTTGGCTGATATAATTTTATTCTATGACATATATTTATACTTAAACTATTAATTTAATCAATAAATAATAAATTTTATTTTTTATTCAAGTATTATGTGTCCTTGAATTATCCTTGAAATTAATGTTATGATACATATTTTCAAGTGTTGAGAATTTGAGGCATGTATGATCGATTCCTAAATTACTCCCGATCATAGGATGTCATAGGGACGATGATCCATCTAGATAGATCGGTACATAGTTTACTTCTTTTGGGATAGATGAGCCTCTAGTCTACCGTACAGAGATACTGAGCGAAAAATATAGATAATTGTCAAAGAATAACTTGTATTGAGCATGACCATATGAGAGATCATATGGATTTCTATTCGATCGTCAGTGATTATCTTGATGCTGTAGTTGTATGACTGATCTTTTGACCTGCGGTGTCATAGTTGCTCACAGTAAGACTACTGTAGTTTGACTACATATAAATATTAACTCGATGATGAGTTTTGGCAGTGGATGTTGGCTTCAGATGGTTGAGCTATGCGAGCAACATGTGCATCTATATGGGATCTATCGATCTTGATAGAGAGGAGTAGTCCTATGAGATTTAAGAAGCTGAGTCCATAAGTCAATGACCATAGTAGTATGATTAATAAAAAAAAAATTTTATTTGAAATCACTATTGGACTTGAGCTAATTATATCTATCATATGACTGATGATGAAGTTTGACGATTTATCCATGACCTACCATCTAGTCGGAACTCATGATAGAGGGACTGTTTCATACATTAACTATACCTAGAGATTTTATTTCAGTTCTGTTAGGTTGCCACTACATATTGATAGATGTCACTGGTGGATTGTGAGAGCTCAATAGGATCATTTTAAATCAATGATCTTTGTCGAATTAAAATGAAATTATTCTGACCCACTGAAAGGAGTTTCAGTGATACCGATGATAGAGATTATGGTATGTCTTACTACCAGACAGAATTGAATCTATAAGATCACACATAAAGAAAGAAGATCTGGATTGATTAATAATTGAGCTTATGAAGTACCAATTTATATAGATTTAGAGAAATCTTATTAGGTTCATGTTAACCTTGCTAGGATCTGGTTGAATCCAATTTCTCTTGTAGTTGGTTTGCTTATATGATAAGCATTAACCAATTCCTACACTAGACTTGAACCTAATTGAATTTGATTCAATAAGATCTAATAGTTGGATATTTAATTTATGTTTTGGATTAAATCAAGAAAGAGTTTCTTGATTTTATACATTAAGAACCCTTGAAGCAAATTTATGAAACCATGTGGACTGATTTGTGACTTTTTATTGGATCTCATATGATGAGACACTTGGCATTAGGTATGAGCGTGGGTGAGTTATGAGTGGCATTCCATTTATTTGGTCCTAGTATATTTAAGCTAGGACTTCTAATATGATTAGTAGGAGGGATCCTAATTTGATTAGGATACCCTTATGTTGTCTATATAAAGGGTTCTAGCCTTACTCCTCTTATTATCTCACTTCCTCCCTTCCTTGCTGCCACCTTTACTGTGCCCATCACCTCCCTCTCCTTCCTCTCTCTAGCCCATGCCCTCTCTCTCTCTTGGCATCCCCTTGTTGGAGCTTTTAGAGAGATGGATGGCAACATTATTTTGGTGTCAATTGGTTAGCGCCAAGTTATTATTTGGTTTCATCTTCTTCTTCTCAAGTTGTTGGGAGTTAGTTACAACCACTTCTTTGTTGTTGTTCTTCTTGATTAGTTAAAAGATCAAGAAAGGTTCTTATTTTCTTCAAGAATCAAGAAAAAAAGATCAAAAGGATTTACAATTTCAAGCCTATCCAGACTTGGTTCAAGCCTATTCAGACTTTTGGTTCAGGCAAGCAGGATTAAGAAGAGCCTATCCAAATTGGCCCTATGGATATCCGTAGAGGCAGGATACTTGTACTGCTGATTCAAAATCTATTCAACCTCATATCCAAGGATGGAATTGGATTCAACCCCAGTTACAGGTTTGAAGAAAAGAAAAAGTGATTCAGATATGTAAACTGATTACAGGCTTTCATTCATTCATCCTAAAATCAGTTTATGTTAATTTCAATATATGAACTAGATCCATAGGTACTTTCATATGATGAATGTATACTTAGATTAAAAGTATTTTAATTTAATTTTTTTATTATATTTTAGATTTAAAAAAATTTTGAAATCCACATATATTAGCACCTGTAGAAAATCCAACAATAATATCAGAGCCACATGTTCATATGTATGAAAATAGAATAAAAGTTTTAAAAATTATTTTTAAAAATTTTGATTTTAGTTGACACATGAGATGTATATGTTTATGTTCAGATCTGAAAAATATTTTAGATCTAAATTTTATTCATATATGTGATATATGAAAACATGCATAGGTTAGAAATTAAATTTTTATGATCTGAATTTTTCGTATATGCGATATATGATGGTATGTTTAGATCTAAAATTAATTTTTTAAAAATTTAAATTTTTTTATATACATGATATATGATTGCATCTATGTTCTGAAAGTACTTTGAGAATCAAAAATTTATTTTTGTACAATGAATTTAGATCTAAAATTTATTTCTTTCATCTGAAATTAGCATGTACATGAATTGTTGGGCATGGGTAGTTTTGTATTAGGTCAATGAATTACATCTTAGGTTACAACTAGATTATATTATATTGAAATCGATGTAGCTATTGATCAAACCAAGTCAAGTATTGATTTGGATTAGATCAATTGAGCTTATAATTCTAAAAGTGTGGTAGATTGAATTGATTAAACCCCATCGAGTCAACCTAAGGACCTAATCTGACTTTATGGCTTGAATCTGATTTACCTAAGCTAACTAATTAAAACCAATAAGCCATTTGGTATCTAAGGTAAGTCTCAATTGGTGGTTTTTAATTAGGAGGCTACTCACCTAGATAATTTTACCTATGATGAGTTAATGGCGTACCCTTTCGTCGGTCTCACTTATCCGGCCAATTGAATGATTGGATTCATTAGTTGCTAAGGTATTTTGGTTTAGTCCATGCCAATTAGATCGGTCATGAGATGAATGATTAGATGAGACCTAACCAAAACTTTCCTAATTAATATTAAGCCTTATGGTCTTTCATCATTGCAGAAGTGCAGGCATGGTATGGGCATTGACTGTTCTCGACTGATTACAGTAGTTCAGTTGCATCAAAAATATGCAATCACTCTACTAGCAGAGAGTTGCTCTAAGGTGATGTTAGATTTGTGCCCAAGAAATCAATTGTTGGCTGATACATTATGTAATTTTAAGATCTAAACTTGTACTTGTAATCTTTTTATTATCAATAAAAAAAAAATTATTCCAATCATGTTTATGTGTCCATGATTTATCTTAAAAATTAAAAAAAATTATTTTTATATATTTTTAAAGAGTCAAAAATTTGAGACATACATTAATTAGTGATTAATTTTTAAATACTTCCAATCAAAGGATCATCACGAAAGACAGTGATCAATCTATTTGAGATCGGTACACAGTTCACCTCTTTTATGAGTAGATGAGTCTTGGATTTGCGGTGTAGAGACACTGAGGTGAAAGTATGGATAGTTGTTAGAGAATAATTTGCACTGAGCGTGAACAGCACAAAAATCATATGGATGTCTACTCACTCATCAGTAATCTTCTCGATGCTGCAGTGGTGTGAGTGGTCCTTTGACCTGCGGTGCCATTGACTATTCACAATAAGGCTACTGGGCTTGACTACACATTCTCTTGGTCTCTAGCCATTCAGGTCCTTGCTGTGTATGTTGGCTTTAGAAGGTTCAAATTCACTGTTTGGAATAGGATGCACCTAGATGAAATCTATCGATCTTGAAAGAAAAAAAAATTCTATGCGATTTGCGAGACTGAGTTCAGAAAGTCTTTGGCCAAAGTAAGTGTGAATACTGAAAAAAAAATTTCACAGGATTCACAAATGAACTCAAGTCGAGCCAATCTAGCATATGTTGATGATAGAGTCTGACGAGTTCTCCATGACCTCCGTCAAGTCGGGACTCCCGATAGAAGGACTGAATCATACGATAATAGCACCTAGGGGTTCGTACTTTTATTTTACTGGATTGCCCCTACATACTACTAGATGTCACAAGTGGATTGTGAGACTCATCGAGTATCATCTTGATGATTGATGGCCCTCGAAGGATAGAATTAGAAATATTCCAATCCATCGAAGAGAGTTTCGATGATATTGTGATGGACATCACAATATATCTCACTACTAGATAGAATGAAACCTTTGGGATCACACATTAAGAGATTTGGTCTCAAATTTATCAATTGACTTATGAAGTTCTAATTGAGTTAGGATTTATTAAAATCCTATTAGGTTTATGAGAACCATGCTAGCACACGGTTAAACCTAATTCTTCCCGGGGCTTCGATTTGATTAATTTCATAGCCTTAAACTTAACCTAAATCTATTTGAGTTTAATTGGGCTTTTAATTATGAGCCCAAGAGGATTTGACTAATTCAATTAGTTGACATAATTATTCTAATATTATCTCTTCTTTATCTTCTAATTATCTCTAAGTGTGCATGTGGAATAGATGAAAGATTGGATGGTGCCTTCCTTCTCTTTTGGCAAGAATTAGGTGCCAAATCCTAAAGGAGCCCACCCCCTCTTATGTGGCATGGTGTGGAGGAGAGAGAGGTGGGGCCATGCCCCTTCTTATTTAGTTAGAAATCCTATTGTGGGGCACCAAGAGTTAGCGTGCCAACTACCTGACATGTATTTCTATGACACCTCTTGTACATGCTTAAAGGGGCTAATTATGTACCCTTTATATCTTATTTTAATTGATATAAATCAGATTAAAAAGGCAAAGGATTATTATGAGATAAAGATCTACCTTTTTAAGATAATTGGGTCCCTAATATGTGTCAGGATTTGTATCTATATAAACAGAGGTCTCTAGGATTTCTAGTTAATAGAATTTTTGGTCAACAAAATTTCTCTCTCCCTTCTCTACACCTCCTCTCCTCTCTCTCTTCCTTTCCATGCCCAAGAGTTGGGCATCCCCTCTTCCACACACCAAGAGGTAGTGCTTGATGACTTAAAGATTGAAGATCGAGGAGAAGAAGAAGAAGGCTGCTGATCAAAGAGTTGATCTTGTAGTCCAGATCAAGGCGTTGATCAAAATGTTCAAAGCTAAGATCCTTATTGAGAAGAAGAATCTTTTATGATAAAAAATCAGTTCGAAATCGATCCCAGTGGATACCCGTAAAGGTCGGATACATGTGCGGCTCAAGCATTTATGAATCTGTGATCATCAAAAGTGGTGAACATCTATCCGTGCCAAGTTAAAGAGATCTGATATCATATTTATATCTAAATTTTAGATTATATATATGTATTTTCTCCTGAGCTTGGGTCGGATTAGATTTGATCTATTGCATGTGGGGGTTAAAGGGTTTAATCTGTTTATTTTTCACTGCGATTTTCAAAATTTTTAAAATCTACACATACTGCCTAGCTGGTTTTCTAACGGTGGTATCAGAGCCATAAATTTTTGAAAATATATATGATCTAATTTTTAGATTAAATTTAAAAATTTTAATGATTTAAAATTAATTTTATGCTGATATAAGGTTATCCTAGTATAGGGTTTACCCCCTATATTGCAAAGATTATCCTAGCACAAGATTGATCGATTTTAAAAATTATTTTTAAAATAATTAAATCAAATCTCTTAGATCTGAAAATTAACATATATGATATGTTTAATTTTAAGTTTAAATCTAAAATTAAAATGATTAAAAATTCATATCAAACTAATATAAGATTATCCTGATATAAGGTTTACCTCCTATATTATAAAAGTTGTCCTAGTTTGATATGAATTGATTTTTAAAAAGATATTTTTAAAATATTTTAATAATTATTCTAAATCTAGTTTTAAATATATTTAATATGTATAAATTTAGTTTTAGATCTAAAATTTGATATATATATCATGTATTTTTATTTAGATCTGAAACTACATATATTAGACATATGAAACTAGATTTAGATTTGAAATAGTTTCAAGATCATAAGCTACTAATTGCATGCAATAAAATATAATCTAAAAATTATTTTTAGATCTGAAATTATGTTGTTGCATATAGGTATGGGATGAATAAATTAGGTCTAAGTGATCAAACTACAATTAGGGTCTAATTGATTAGATTGGGCTAGAATCTATTTTCAATTTTGAGCAGTTGATTGAACCTAATTATGGTTGATTAGGATTAGATCAAAGGAGCTCAAAGTTGAGTTTAGTTGTAGTTGTCACATTGATTCATATTTTGATATGAATTGATTGACTCAAAATTGAATTTGACTCAGTGGTTCGGACCCATTTCAATAGGTTAATCTAATTGATTAATTTGATGTCTAAGATAAGTATTTAGATGGTGGTTATTTAATTAGTTTCGTTGTCTGATCTGGTCAATTTTGATTGGTGTCTAAGAAAAGCAACAGAGGAACCCCCACACATCTTAACTTACTTGACCATATTGAGAGATTTAGTTTCATGTTAGGTTACTTGTTAACTTGAGTTCACCCATGCCGACTAGACTGGTTAGACATATTGATGTGCTAATCTAATTTAATCAGTCGGATGTCAAATATGTTGATTTAGAAGAAATCTAAATCCAAATCTCCTAATTAAATATTAAGTCTAGAGGTCTTCCATCATTGTAGAGATGCGGATGTCTTCCTGGCATTGATCGTTCTTGACTGGTTACAGTGGTTCGGTTGTATCAGGAAAGTACAACCACTCTATTGATATTTGATATCCCAAGGTAGAGATGGGGTTGGGCCCAATAATTATTAGGTGAGGGTCCTAATGATGACTTTACATCCGTTGGTGAACGATGGGTCTGATTTAATTAAAAAATATGCCAATAACTGTTAGGTGAAGCCACAGAACTTAGAGACCAAGCCCACTACATCTTGCTTAGTGAAGTAATGGACAAAATATTATCCACTTATTGGTATGTACTCACTAATAACTATTAGATGAGATGTGTACAGATTAATGGGACCACAGTATCTACTTAAAATGGATCACGTATAGATTTTTATTTCTCCATTTGAGGAGTGTAGGAGATTCGAAAAAATAGTGAGAGTATTTGTTTGTTTTAAAATCCCTAAAACAAATAATTTTATAAGTACAAAATCTAACTAAAAATTATTTTCTCTATAAATAATCATATCAAGTTCAAACTCCTTAGTCTGAATCCTCGATACAAATAGATTGACTGACATAAATTACAAAGATTGGCTCCAAAATCTGAGAATTATTCTCAATTTCAAAAAACTTATCCATGTCCTAGATCAGGAAGCTCCTGTGTTACCTTCTCGTCCATCTGCTGATCGGTGAGCTGCACTTGAGAAATAGATGGACGAAAATAACAAGACAAAGTGCTACATCTTAGCATCCATGTCCAATGATCTTCAACTACAGCATAAAGACATGAGGACTACCAGGGAGATGCTGGTTCACCTGCAAGAGTTGTATGGTGAACAAACTTGCATAGCTCATTTTGAGATCTCTCAAAGACTTTTCAGAGTGAAGATGTGTGAGGGATAGTCTATCGATGATCATTGTTTGACAATGATCAAGGATATAGAGGAGCTTCAGAAGCTCGATATGAACATGGACAAGGAATTGCAAGTGGATCTGATCCTCCAGTCTCTTCCTGATTCATATGGACAATTCATCATGAACTACCATATGAATAAGATCGATGCTACTTTGCCTGAGTTATTGAATATGTTGGTGACTGCAGAGAACACCTTGAAGAGTTCAAGAGGCACAGTTCTAGCTATGGAGTGGTTTTCCTCCAAAAGGAGGTCTTCTTTCAAGAAGAAAAAAAAGTCCACGAAGAAATAAAAGAATGAGGTCAAGCTCAAGAAGCAAGTTCCTAAGAAGGCCGATGATAAGAAAAAGTATTTCTATTGCAACGTCGAAGGCTACTAGAAAAGGAACTATCCGGTCTACCTGGCGACTGTTAAGAGTAGGAAGAAGGATGGGCCTTCTGAAGATACGTCTGAATTGCTCGTTATCGAAACTAATCTAACAATTTTTTTTTCTTCTAGTTGGATTTTAGATTCTGGTTCAAGTGCTCATTTGTGCACTTCAATGCAGGATCTTGAAGAAGTAAGGGGGCTGAGGGAAGGCAAGATCACTCTTTGAGTCGGCAATGGAGCAAAGATTGCTGCTGTGACCGTCAGAATCTACCCTCTACGACTACCATTAGGACTTAGTTTACTTTTGAAAGACTGTTATTATGTATCTGTAGCCAGTAGAAATTTGATTTCTATATTTGTGCTGGTACAGAATAATTATAATTTTCATTTCAATAAAGATATGTATTCTATTTATTTTGGAAATAAACTTGTAGCACGTGCTTTCTTGATTGACGGTCTTTATCATTTGCATACCAATGCAAGTGTAAATATTAATAAGCAAATAGTGAATACCATAGAGTCTAAGAGACCTAGAGATAAGATTAGCCAAAAATATCTATGGCATCTTAGGCTAGGTCATGTTGGAGAGAATAGACTCAACAAACTAGAGAGAGATGGTCTTCTCGGACCATTGACTTTCGAATCTTATCTAGTCTGTGAATCGTGTCTTCAAGGAAAACAGTCAAGCTGGCCTTTATGGGATAAGGGGATAGGGCCACTGAGATATTAGTCTTGGTACACCCTGATGTGTGTGGTCCATTCGATATATAAGCCATGGGTAGCTATATCTACTTCATAACTTTTACTGATAATTTTTTATGGTATCGATTTGTGTATTTGATGCACCAAAAGTCTGAAGCCTTTGAAAAGTTCATAGAGTTCAGACATAAATTAGAAAAAATAGATCAAAAAATCTATAAAGATTCTTCGATCAGATCGAGGAGGGAAATATTTTAGTAGAAAATTTCAGATTTATCCCAAAGATAATGGCATAGTCTCACAATGGACACCTCCAGAAATACCTCAGCTCAATGAGGTATCTGAAAGGAGGAATCGGATCCTATTAGATATGGTCTGATCCATGATAAGCTTCATAGATCTTTCTGATTTTCTCTAGGGATATGCTTTGCTTTCTGTGATTCATCTCTTGAATCAGATTCTCTCTAAATCCGTTCCTACTGCACCATATAAGTTATGGCATGGTAAGAAGTCAACTCTTTGGTATCTCAAGATTTGGAGATGTCCGATCCATGTCAAGCGACAGCAGGCAGACAAGTTAGAGGCTAGGTCCTTTGAGGCACGTTTTATAGGGTATACTAAGAAAATTATGGGATACTACTTCTATCTTTCTGAGGATCATAATGTGATTGTGAGCCAACATACCATATTTTTTGAAAAGGAGTTTATCGAAGATGGAGGCAGTGGGAAGAAGATTAAGCTGAAAGAGAAAATCTCTGAAGAGCATCGAGTCCAAAAATCTAAATCCAGTAATGAGCCAATAGATGTGATACCTCCTCCATCTCATAGATCAAGTAGGGTCTCTCATCCTCCTGAAAGATACTTAGGTATTCTTATAAAGAATTTAAAGAAAGCATTCCTTGTAGGAGATAGGAATATTAGGAATGATCTCAAAACCTACGATAAGGCAATGTTAGATATAGACTCCGAGAAATGGATGGAAGTAATAAAGTCAGAAATTGACTCCATGCATTCCAACTAGGTTTAGTCCTTAGTAGATCCACCTGAAGGTATTGTACCTATTAGGTGTAAATGAATTTACAAAAGAAAGATTGGGTCGGATAGTAAGTTAGAGATCTATAAGGTAAGGCTAGTCGCAAAAGGTTATAATCAACGCAAAGGCATCGACTATCATAAAACTTTTTCATCCATAGCCATACTGAAATCCATCCATACTCTGCTTGCCATAGCAGTATTTCATGATTATGAAATTTGACAGATGGATGTGAAAACTACCTTCCTAAATGGATATCTTGAAAAAGATATCTATATGGAGTAGCCTCTAGGTTTCACGTTCAGTGATAGTGATCATAAGGTCTGCAAGCTGCAAAGGTCCATATATGGACTTAAGCAAACATCTCAGAGTTGGAATACTTGCTTCAATGATGTAATCAAAATATTTGATTTCATCAAAAATGAGGAACCATGTGTGTACAAAAAGATCAGTGAGAGCGCTGTCACATTCCTTGTATTGTACATAGAAGACATCTTCCTAATTGAAAATGATATTTTCATGCTAACGTCGGTCAAAATATGGTTGTCGAAAGAGTCTGCCATGAAAGACCAAGGAGAAGTTTCTTACATTCGTGGTATAAAAGTCTATAGAGATAGATCTAAGAGAATGATAGGACTCTCACAACATATATACATAGAGGAGGTGCTGAAGAAGTTCAGCATGGAAAACTCTAAGAGGGATCTTTTGCCCCTTAGACATAGCATTCATCTCTCCAAGAAGATGTGCCCTGACACACCTGAGGAGATCCAGCACATGAGCAAGATCCCTTATGCTTCAATAATAGGGAGCCTCATGTATGCCATGTTATATACACATCCTGATATAGTACTTATTGTGAGTATCACGAGTAAATATCAGGCAAATTCAGATGAAGAACACTAGATTGCTATTAAAAATATCCTTAAGTACTTAAGAAGGACTAAGAATTTGATGTTGATCTTTGGTGGAGGATCGGAGCTAAAAGTTGAGGGATCACTGATTCAGACTTTATGACTGATATCAATGATAGAAAGTCTACATCGGGGTGTATCTTCTTATGTAATAGTGGTGCGATTAGTTAGAAAAGTTTCAAGCAGCCGATCATTGTACATTCGATCATAGAAGCCGAGTACATCACCGCCTCTGAAGCTGCTAAGAAAGTCTTTTGGTTCAAAAAGTTCATTGCAGAGCTAGGTGTGATGCCATCAGATGTCATTGAACTGCACTTCGACAACAACGGTGCTATAGCCATCGCTAAGGAGCCAAGGTCTCACCAGAAGTTCAAGTACATAGAGCGGTGGTTTCACATCATACGCGAATACCTCGAGAAGAAGTTCGTTAAGGTGCAGAGAGTTGATTCCCCGCTGAATGTGGTGGACTCGCTGATCAAGCCTCTCAGTCAGTAGAAGATCGAAGCTCATCTTGAGAACATGGGTCTTAGGTATATGGCCAATTGGCTTTAGGTCAAATGGAAGTTTGTTGGATTTGTGCCCTAGAAGTCAATTGTTGGCTGACACATTATGTAATTCTAGGGCCTAAACTTGTACTTGTAATCTTTTTATTATCAATAAAGGGCTTTTTGATTTTAATCATGTTTATGTATCCTTGATTTATCCTAAAAATTAATAAAGATGATTTTTGTATATTCTTAAAGAGTTAAGAATTTAAGACATACATTAATTAGTGGTTAATTTCTAAATATTTTCGATCAAAAGATTATCACGAAGGATAATGATCAATCTATTTGAGATCGGTGCATGGTTCACCTCCCTCATGGGTAGATGAGTCTCAGGTCTGTAATGTAGAGACACTGGGGTGAAAGTGTGGGTGGTTGTTAGAGAATAACTTGCACTGAGTGTGACCAATACGAGAACCATATGGACGTCTACTCACTCGTCAGTAGTCTTCTCGATGCTGCAGTGGTATGAGTGGTCCTTTGACTTACAATATCATTGGCTATTTGCAGCTAGGCTATTGGGTTTGACTGTATGTTCTCTTGGTCCCTAGCCATTTGGATCCTTGCTGTGTATATTGACTTCAGTAGGTTTAGGTTCGCTATTTGGAGTAGGATGCATCTAGAAATCTATCAATCTTGATAAAAAAAATCCTATACGATTTACGAGACTGAGTTCAGAAAGTCTTTGGCTAAAGCAAGTGTGAATACTGAAAAAAAAAATTTACGAGATTCACAAATGAACTCGAGTCGAGCCAATCTAGCATATGACTGACGATGGAGTCTGACAAATTTTTTATGATCTCGATCAAGTCAAAACTCACGATAGAAGGACTGAATCATATAATAATTGTATCTAGAGATTCATACTTTCATTCTACTGGATTGCCACTACATACTACTAGATATCACTGGTGGATTGTGAGACTCATCGGGTGTTATTTTGATGATCGATGATCCTCAAAGGATAGAATTGAAAATATTTTAATCCATCGAAAAGAGTTTCGATGATATTGTGATGGAGATCACAATATATCTCACTATCAGATAGAATGAAACCTATAGGGTTATACATTAAGGGATCTAATCTCAAATTTATCAATTGGGCTTATGAAGTTCTAATTGGGTTAGGATTTATTGAAATTCTATTAGGTTTATGAGAATCATACTAATACACGGTTAAACTTAATTCTTCTCGAGACTTTGATTTGATCAAATCCATAGTTTTGAACCTAACCGAAATCCATTTAGATTTAATTGAGCTCTTAATTATGAGCCCAAGAGGATTTGATTAAGTCAATTAGTTGATATAATTATTCTAACATTATCTCTTCTTTATCTCCTAATTATCTCTAAGTGTGCATGTGGAATAAATGAAAGGTTGGGTGACGTCTTCCTTCTCTTTTGGCAAGAATTGGGCGCCAAATCCTAGAGGAGCCCACCGTCTCTTATGTGGCATGGTGTAGAGGAGAGAGAGGTGGGGCCACGCCCCTTCTTATTAAGTTAGAAACCCTATTGTGGGGCACCAAGAGTTGGTGCCCCAATTACCTGACATGGATTCTTTTGACACCTCTTGTACATGCTTAAAGAGGCTGATTATTACTATTTATATCTAGTTTTAATTGATATAAATCAGATTAAAAAGATAGAGGATTCTTATGAGATAAGAATCTACCTTTTTAAGATAATTGGGTTCCTAATATGTGTCAGGATAGTATCTATATAAAGGGAGGTCTCTAGGGTTTCTAGTTAATAAAATTTTTGGTCAACAAAATTTCTCTCTCCCTTCTCCATGCCTCCTCTCCTCCCTCTCTTCCTTTCTACGCCCAAGAGTTGGGCATCCCCTCTTCTTGCCTAGAGGTAGTGCTTGGTGACTTAGAGATTGAAGATCGAAGAGAAGAAGAAGAAGGCTACTGATCAAGGAGTTGATCTTGCATCCAGATCAAGGCGTTGATCAAAGTGTTCAAGGCTAAGATTCTTTTTGAAAAGAAGAATCTTATATGAGAAGAAATTAGTTCGAGATCGATCCCGATGGATACCCGTAGAGATCGGATGCGTGTGCGGCTCGAGAATCTACAAATCCGTGATCATCAAAAGCGGTGAACATTTATCGCACCAAGGTAAAGAGATCTGGTATCATATTTATATCTAAATTTTAGATTATATATATGTGTTTTCTCTTGGACTTGGGTAGGATTAGATTTGATCTATTGCATGTGGGGTTAAAGGGTTTAACATGTTTGTTTTTCGCTGTGGTTTTCAAAGTTTTTAAAATCTACACATACTGCCTATCAGGTTTTCTAACAAGTGAAGATGGAGTTGGACCCAATATATGTTATCTGAGGGACTTAATAATGGCTTCACA
Source organism: Elaeis guineensis (assembly GCF_000442705.2). Classification (NCBI taxonomy): domain Eukaryota; kingdom Viridiplantae; phylum Streptophyta; class Magnoliopsida; order Arecales; family Arecaceae; genus Elaeis; species Elaeis guineensis. Next base: position 111,973,339 of record NC_025998.2, on the reverse strand, counting down.
CCTGTTTGTAAATGGTGGGTCAAGCTTTACTAAGGAGTGGGATAATATGTGTTATCTGAGCTCTCATGACTTAGAGATCAAGTTACTATAATATACTTAGAGAAGTATCTGGGCAAAGAGTTACCTACACATCGATGTACGTGTCATCAATAACTATTAGTTGAGGTGCATGACATCGGTGGGACCACAACATCCACTAAAAATCTTGCATTGGTCGCATCGGATTTTCACTTTCCATTCGAAGAGTGTCAGAATTTGAAAAAATAGTGGGGGTCTATTTGCATCTAAAAATTTTTAGAGTAAATATAAATTTTAAGTATAAATATCTAACTAAAATCTCTACTCTTGCAGATAAATAATATCGCCCTCTAACCCACTAGCCCATATCCTTAAAACCAACTGATTGATCGGTACAAATTATAAGGACTGACTCAAAAATCTCGGGATAGTCTGACATCCAAAAAAATTAGGTATGTACTCGATCAGGACATCCCAGCCTTACCAACCCATCCTACAATAGAGCAAAAAGCTGCTCTAGACAAGTGGATGGATGATGACCTTAGAGTGAAGTGCTATATGCCGGCTTCTATGTCAAACGAGTTACAGAGCCAGCATAAGCACATGCCCACTGTCCATACTATGATCACTCACCTGCAAGAGTTGTATGGTGAGTAGAGCCATACCGCATGCTTCGAATTGTCCAAGCGGTTGTTCAATATGAAGATGCACGATGGGCAGTCAGTCCATGATCATTATATGATAATGATCAAGGATCTTGAGGAGCTTGAGAAGCTCAGACTTAATATGCAGAGGGAATTAAAGATCGATTTGATCCTCCAATCTCTAATTAGTTTGTTGGGATAGTTTATCCTAAACTACCATATGAACAAATTGAACTGCAACTTATCCGAATTGATTAATATGCTGGTCACTGCTGAAGGTACCTTGAAAAGTTCAAAAGACTCTATTCTTACTGTTAAGCGGGTACTTTTTAAGAGAAAGTCTCAAGGAAAGAAAAAGAATAAGCCTACAAAGAAGTAGAAGAATGAGAGCAAGCCTAAGAAGGACACTTTGAAGAAAACCGTGGAGAAAGAAAAATATTGTCACTACAACTCAGATGGCCACTAGAGGAGAAATTGTCCGTCTTATCTGGAGAGCTTGAAGATGAAAAAGGATGATCAATCTTCTGAAGGTATGCTTATAATAGAATCTAACCTAATGATTTTTTCTACTTCTAATTGGGTGTTGGACTCTGATTCTAGTGCTTATATATGTACTTCTATGCAAGGTCTATAAGAAGTAGAAAGTTGAGGGAAGGTGACATGACTCTTCGGATCAGCAATAGAGTAAAAGTTCCTACAAAAGTTGTTGGAACCTATCCTTTTCGATTACCATCAGATTTTAAATTAGATTTAAAAGACTATTATTTTATTTCTGTAGCTAGTCAAAATTTGATTTCAATTTTTGTACTAGCACAGGATGGATTTATTTTTTAATTTAATAAAAATTTTTATTTTATTTATTTATAAAATAAATTGATTACATCTGATATTTTGATTGACAATCTTTATCACTTGCATGTTGATGCTAATGTAAACTTAAATGAGCAAGTAGTGAGTGTCATAGGCCAAAAGAGATCTGGAGATGAGCTTAACTATAAGTACTTGTGGTACCATAGGCTTGACCATATTGGAGAGGACAGGATAAATAGACTGAAAAAAGATAAAATTTTTGACTTAGTTAAATCTGAGTCGATTCTGACATGTGAATTATGCCTTCAAAGAAGAATGGCTAGGTTACCCTTTGTGGGACAAGGAGAAAGGGCCACTGAGTTACTAGCCTTGGTACACACTGATGTGTGTGGCCCATTTGATGTATAGACTAGAGATGGTTATAGTTACTTCATTATCTTTACTGATGATCTATCATGGTATGGATATGTATTTCTTATGAAACACAAATTTGAAGCCTTTGAAAGGTTCAGAAAATTCAGACGAGAGGTAGAGAAGCAAACAGATGAATCCATCAAAGTCTTATGATCTGATCGAGGAGGAGAATACTTGAGTGCTGAATTTTTGGGATATCTTAAGGAGAACGGCATTGTCTCTCAATAGACTCCTCCCAGCATGCCTCAACTCAACGAGATATCCAAAAGGAGAAATAGGATCCTATTGGATATAGTTCGATCCATGACGAGCTTCACTGATTTACCCATATATCTTTGGAGACATGCCTTACTTACTGCGATGCATATTTTAAATAGAATTCCTTCTAAGTCTGTTCTTACCATACCATACAAGATATGATATAGTAAGAAGTTGAGTCTGAGTTACCTTAAGACTTGAGAATGTCCAGCCTATGTTAAAAAATAGAAAGCTAACAAGTTAGAGGATAGATCAGTTGTTACTTGATTTATAGGATATCTCAAAAAATTTATTGGGTACTACTTTTACTTTTCATATGACCATAATATGATTGTGAGTCGCAATACCACGTTCTTAGAAAAATTATTTATCCAGAACGGTGGTAGTAGGAGGTTAATTGAGCTTGATGAGAATGTCTCTGAAGAGCGACAAGCTATAGATCCTCAAAAATCTATCAATGATGAGCCATTAGTTAATGTTCCACTTCTATCTCGTAGATCAGGTAGAATCTTCCATCCTCTTGAAAGATACATGGGTATACTGAAAGAGAATATAAAAAAAGCATTCCTTGTGGGAGACGGAGGTTATGGTGATGATTTTAGTACTTTTGATGAGATGATGTCTAACATCGATTTCGAAAAATGGTTAGATACAATAAAGTCAGAAATTGACTTAATACACTTAAACCAGATATGGTCCTTAGTGGATCCATCAGAGAAAATTATTTTTATTGAGTGTAAATAGATCTATAAAAAGAAAATAGGTATTGATGGTAAGATAGAGACCTATAAGACAAGACTGATAATGAAGGATTATAGTCAGTGCGAAAGCATTGACTATCATGACATTTTTTGATCTGTAGTCATGTTGAAATTTATCTGCATATTGCTTGCTATTGCAGCTTACTATGATTATGAAATCTGGTAGATGGATGTGAAAACTATTTTGCTGAATAGATATCTTGAGAAAGATATCTATATGGAGCAGCCTCTGGATTTTATGTCAGGTGATAGTGATCACCAAATCTGCAAGCTACAAAAGTCCATCTATGGATTAAAACAGGCTTCTTGGAGCTAGAATAATCGTTTCGATGATGCGATCAAATTATTTAGTTTTATCAAAAATGAAGAATCTTGTGTTTATAAAAAGATCAGTGGGAGTGTGCTTGTCTTTCTTATACTGTACGTCGATGACATCCTCCTTATTGAGAATGATATTTTCATGCTGATTTCGGTCAAAGCTTAGTTGTCTAAGAAATTTTCTATGAAAGATCTAGGAAAAGCTCCAAAAGGGGTTTGCTACCCCTTAGGTATGGTATTCGATTCTGCAAAATGATGTGTCCGAATATTTCTAAGGAGATCGAGCGCATGAGTAGGATCCCTGATGCTTCGGTGATAGGAAGCCTTATGTATGTCATGCTATGTACTCGATATGATATTGTCCTTACTGTGAATGTCACAAGCAAGTATCAGTCGAATCTAGACGAAGAGCACTGGATAGCTGAGAAAAATTTTTTTAAGTACTTACGAAGGACTAAAGATTTATTCTTGATCTTTGGAGGAGCGTCTGAATCATTGGTTTGGTATGTTGGAAGGGTTCCAAAGTAACCAATCACTGGAGGCTAAGTATGCCGCAGATGTGTAGAATGCATTCTGATTCGTTTTGTTAATTGCAGAACTGAATGTCATGCCATCAGATACCATGACACTATACTGCAAAGACAATGGCCCCATAGCCAAGTCAAGGTCTCATCAGATATCCAAACACATAGATCAGCGGTATACACGACTATCTCAAGTAAAAATATATAGAGGTACGAAGAATAAACTCTATGAATAATATGACAAATCTACTAACAAAGCAGTTGAGCCAGTCTAAAATGGAAGCCCATCTTGAAAAGATGGGATTTAAATTAATGGTCAATTGACTTTAGTCCAAGTGGGAGATTGTTAGATGTATGTCCTAGAAGCCAATTATTGGCTGATATATTTTTGTTCTATAATACATATTTGTACTTAAACTATTGATTTAATCAATAAAAGGTAAGTTTTTATTTTTCATTCAAATGTTATGTGTCCTTGAATCATCATTGAAATTGATATTATGATATATATTCTCAAGTGTTGAGAATTAAAGGTATGTATGATCGATTCCTAAATTGCTCCCGATCATAGGATAGTCACAGGAATAGTGATCCATCCAGATAGATCGATTCACAATTCACTTTCTTTGGAATAGATGAGTCTCTAATCTACAGTGTAGAGATATTGAGCAGAGAGTACAGATAATTGTTAGAGAACAACTTGTACTGAGCGTGACCATTCGAGAGATCATATGAATTTCTATTCAATCATCAGTGATTATCTCGATGCTGTAGTTGTGTGACTAGTTCTTTGACCTACGGTGTCATAGTTGCTCACAGTAAGACTGCTGTAGTTTGACTATATATAAACATTAACTCGATGATGAATTTTTGTAGTGGATGTTTACTTTAGTTGGTTATGCGGTACGAGCAACATGTGCATCTATATGGGATCTATCGACCTTGATAGAGAGGAGTAGTCCTATGAGATTTGAAAAGCTGAGTCTACAAGTCTATAACCATAGCAATATGATGAATAAAAAGATGTTTTTATTTGAAATCACTATTGGACTTGAGCTAATCATATCTATCATATGACTGATGATGAGATTTGATGATTTATCTATGACCTATCATTTATTCGGGACTCACGATAGAGGGACTATATCATATATTAACTACATCTAGAAGTTTTATTTCGATTTTACTGGATTGTCACTACATATTGCTAAATATCACTGATAGATTGTAAGAACTCAATAAGATCATTTTGGATCAATATCCTCATTGAGTTAGAATGAAATTATTTTAACCTACTGAAAGAAGTTTCAGTGATATCTATGATAGAGATCATGGTATATCTCACTACCAGATAAAATTAAACCTATGGGGTCACATATAAAGGAAGAAGACTTGGATTGATTAATAATTGAGCTTATGAAGTATCAATTTATATGGATTTAGAAAAATCTTATTGGGTTTATGTTAATCTTGTTAACACCTGAGTGAACCCAATTTCTCTTGTAATTGGTTTGCTTATGTGATAAGCATTAACCACTTCCTACACTTAACTTGAACCTAATTGAATTTGATTCAATAAGATATAATAGTTGGATGTTTAATTTATGACTTGGATTAAATCAAGAAAGAGTTTCTTGATTTTATTCATTAAGAATCCTTGAAGTGAATTTATGAAACTATGTGGACTAATTTGAGATTTTTTATTGGATCCCATATGATGGGATGCCTAGCATTGGGTGTGAGTGTAGGTGAGTTATAGGTGGCACTCCATTTATTTGATCCAAGTATATTTAAGCTAGAACTTCTAATATGATCAGGAGAAGGGATCCAAATTTGATTATGACACCCTTATGTTGTCTATATAAAGAGTCATAGCCTTACTCCTCTCATTATCTCACTTCCTCCCTTCCTTGCCGCAACCTTTACTGTGCCCATCACCTCCCCTCTCCTTCCTCTCTCTAGCCCATGCCCTCTCTCTCTCTTGGCATCCCCTTGTTGGAGCTTTTAGAGAGGTGGACGGCAGCATTATTTCGCTGTCAATTGATTGGCACCAAGTTGTTGTTTGGTTTCATCTTCTTCCTCTCAAATTGTTGAGAGTTAGTTACAATCACTTCTTATTTGTTATTCTTCTTGATTAGTTGAGGGATAAAAAAAAAAGGTTCTTATTTTCTTCAAAAATTAAGAAAGAAAGATCAAAAGGGTTTACAATTTCAAACCTAACCAGGCTTGGTTCAAGCCTATTCAGACTTTTGGTTCAGGCAAGCAGGATTAAGAGGAGCCTATCCAAATCAACCCTGTGGATATCCGTAGAGGTAAGATGCTTGTGCTACTGATTCAGAATCTGGTCGGCTCCAAATCCAGAGATTGAATTGGATTCAACCCCAGTTACAAGTTTAAAGCAAAAGAAAAATGATTCAAGTATGTGAACTGATTACAGAATTTTATTCATTCATCCTAAAATCAGTTTATGTTAATTTCAATAATATGAACTAGATCCATATGTGCTTTCATATGATGAATACATGCTCAGATTAAAAGTGTTTTAATTTGATTTTTCTACCGTATTTTGAATTTAAAAAAAATTTGAAATTCATATGCACTAGCACCTATAGAAAATCCAACAACACTCATGACTAACAATCTAAGCGACGGACAGGCGACAGGAGGCCTAGCCGGCAGCCTACAAATCAGAACCTAATAACTTCCAGACTCCAACTATAAAGGAAGACAAAAAAAGGAGACCCCAAGATAAGCCATTACTCTGCCTCTCATGCTCCTCTCTCTATGAAACGAAATACTGATTTGAGCATCGGAGGGTTCTTATCGGAGCAGCCTCCGATCGAGACTTTTTCTTACAGGTTTTCCTCCAAAGCGTATCGATCTCAGCCATCTTCACCTTCTCCGGCGCCGGTCGATATCTCGCACCAATAAATTTCATCAGTAATCTTCTCATCATATGATCTCATTTGACTAACAATTTCAGTAGCTCTAGACAAAAAATCTTGCACTGATTCATTATTTTTTACAAACAATGTTTCAAAATCACGATGAAGAAATTGAAGTTTCACAATAATTACCTTAGAGGAACTTTGAAACTCCTACAATATTGTCCCAGCTACTTTTGAAGTAAATACTGCTACAATTCTAGAAAAAACAATCTCATGGACTATTTGCTGGATGAAGAAAAGTGCTTTGGAGTCTTTCTTCCTATTTTCTCTCAGCCTATTCTCTTCATCAGGATCGGCATAGCAATTTTCTATGAGATCTCAAAGACCCTGAGACTTGAACAGCATCTTCATCTTGATGCTTCAAAACTCATAAGAATCATCTTTGAAAAATGAGAATTAGGGGCTCTGAGATACTTACAATGTTTTGATGGCCTGTCTTTGTTTTACTCACTAAGCCTAATTTTGAAAAGAACCTGGCTCTGATGCCACAAAATTGTTGGAATCAAGAAGATTGGTTAGTGATTACAAGAGAGACTTAAGAAAAACTAATTGATATACAGTTGAACACTGAAATAGAGAAAATAAATAGAGATATTTTTGTGTCTGAAAAAAGATAACTAAAGTTTACTACATACATATTCACTGAAAATGTTGCTATATATAGGCTTACATGGAAACAAATTTGTTAAAAATACTCAACAACTCTAAACCACTCCTACATGATCTCAACAACTCAATAACTATTTCTTGTATTGCAAACACTTATTCGAAAACATATCCACTCCTACAAGATCTCAACAACTCAATAACTACTTTTTGAATTGCAAACACTTATTCAAAGACATCTGACATACAAGTAAATTTTTGAATTACACTTTAACAAAGCATTGGTGAAAGAGGGTTATCCTTGTCTCAACCTTTGCTTGCTTAAAAGATTTCTAACAATTTTTTATTGTGGTGGTTAAGTTGTAAAATCATCTCATCTGCTTCAACATGATGTCACAACAAACATGTACAAAAAAAGAACCTAACATGATACAAAAAGAGATAGAATCGAACAGGAAATTGAAAGACATTAGTTTTAAAAATTCAATAACTGTTGCACTATTTTATGTAAACTTTCAACTACATTTCTAGGACTTAGTTGAGGCAGCCTCAGCCATGCGTCTCTGCTACCATGCATCACATACTTCTCTTTCTAGTATAAGAAGTTGTATTTGATGACATTTCATTATTTTTGTTTCTGATTCTACATCTTTAGTTGAAAAAAAATATATCATCGATTTTTTTTTTGAATTCAGATAAGGAAAAAGGAATCAGTATTCCTTTCCCTTTTGTCAAGAGGATCCTTTTTGAGTTCAGATCGTATATGAAAGAGTACATACACAACGATTTTTGAAGCGAGCACGTACTGCTCCAAGGACCATGTATAGATAAATTAGGTCGTTTGGTCAAGAATTTAATATGTATTTTAAGCTTAGGTATGAGATATGCTGGGCTATATAAATGCACCTGCCATGAAGGGCTTTTGCTTGATACCAGATTTGAGCCGTGCAGCATCGCTTGTTGCACTCAACCTCTGAGGCGTGGCTTTGAGAGCTGGGATCCGGCTATCGACTTGGGAAAAAAACAGCACATGGCATCTGAAAGTTTCCTATCCACTACAAAGGAGATGTGACCTTTGAGGAGGACGTCTGACAAAAATGTCACTGCTGGAATCTTTTACTTCACTATAAATGTCATGCAGTCTCTTCGGATTTTTCTAGTTTGGCTGGTTCCGGAGATAATGTACCGACATGAGAATCTATTGGCAGTGGCATGGTTGTCCGCGTTCGCATCTGCAGTAAGTCCGGCGCCTATCTTCCGTGACCCCCACTATGCTGCTTTCCTCCAATTGGTCCACTCAGGAGGCACCTGAAGGATGAGAGGGCTGGGAAGATCAGTAGGCGGCAGTATCTGCAGCACCTCACATAAAAAGAATAGTCAGCAAATACCACCCAAAAAGATTACTCAGAGATGTCATCTAAATTTATTTTTGGCTGCATAAATATAACTGACATACTTCATCCATTTAAACTCAGCACCTTTATCTGACTAAGAATCCAAGTTCATTTAGATCAAATTACAAGTATAACAAATTCTATGATCAATCCAAAAAAACCTATATAGTAGTATTATTAGTTCATATAAATTACAGGCTGTGTCTACTCCGATAAATTTATAATAATCTTAAATCTCATCTAAAAATATTTAATTAAAAATTATTATTTAAATTTATTAATTATATATAAATATTTAAGACCTATCTGGTGTATCATCGACGGATATATCCACCCGTAGCTATTATAAGCCGTCAATTCCGGTTGACCGGTGCATTACTCTCTCTCTATGTGCGCGAGCGCGCGCATGGAAAACCAAGGTGGACCGCTAATAAAGGGACAATGGGAGCAGCTCAGCTGTTCGGTCTCGGACAGCAAATATACTGACTAGCGAACGTGGATGCCACCACTGCATGCAGTTACGAGGGCCTGACAAGAGAATCCTGATTGCTGTCTTGGGACAGACTGCCCGACCGCGGCCACTCAGAACGAACAAAACAATGTGTGTCGTCTTCCTATCAGCCTACGATGATACGGCAATAATCCAAATCCAAATACCATTCTTCGTATAGAATATGACGCAAAAAATTTGTAGCAATCCTTTGCGATTCACGAAGGTACCGAAGTAATAGCAGTTGCTTCGCAGTTACCACTGCTGCCTTCCTGTTTGAGGGAGAGGAGTTTTTTCCGGAGAATCCATGCTTGGTGGTCAGTCATATATCACAACCGTCGGTTTATTTCGTCGAAATAAATCTCAGGGTGCAACTGTGATGACGTTTCCTGCAGTTACTGATGCTCATGTAATTGGAGCTTGTTCTAAGAATTTGTCCACTGTACGTAGGTCTGAAGGCACTAAAACGACTTTCTTGGATCCTATTGCCTTCTTTTAGAGGTTCCACATTGTCAAGAGATCATTGTTCGTTCCATTATTTAATTTAGTCCAAGGGATAGCTATGATTGAGAAATATGTCATGAACTTTTGAACATATTATATAGCATACTGCTGGAAAGCTTAAAAACCTAGTCACTGTCTTGGATCAGGACCAGTTAGAGGTTACCATTACGTTCTCATCGTCAATCTTCAATTCCCTTCTACCCTATATATCCAAGATATGCTAGAGACTGTTTTCCAGATTCGCACTTCTTAAGGTTCAGCCTTAGCTGAGTTTTATTTAACACCTCTAAAACTTATGCAATGTGTTAGATATGCTCCTCCCCTAACCATTGCTCCATATTAAACAAGTTATCCGAATATACGATTATAAAGTCTTTGATATAGGGTCAAAATAGCTAATTCAAACATCAACTGCATGAAGGTGGTAGGGATGTTGCACAAGTCAAATGCATCACTAACCAGTCAAAAAAAAAAAAAAACTTGTTTTTGTCTTAAAAGCTTTCTTCCACGTCTTCTTCACAAATATGAATTTGATGATATCTAGATTCAAGTTTAGCTTAGCCAAATAGCATGTATGCCTTAATCAATCTAGTACATAAACAATCCATGGTAGACTGTATCTATTAATTCTTGGTAACTTTTTTATGTACAACATGATAATTGATGCATATTCTCCAATTACCATCTTTCTTTAATTTGATCTAGCATGGCAGCTGATTTGTAAGGAAAAATAATAGGCTTAATTACTCTATGCTATAGGAGCTCAGCAATCTATCTTTTAGTTCCTTCATTCTTCATGAGCAAATTGCGATAGAGCCCACCGTTGGATAATGAGGAATCCCTAACCAATTGGATTTCATGCTCAATTGGTTCGCAGTGGTAACCTATTCATTTCTTGGAAAAGACCCTTAAACTTCTTTAGTAGCCCACCAACCTTAGCTTTTTGACTTGAGTTCAACATCTTTGTTAAGAAACGTAATTCTATGCTGAAAAGTATCCACCTCTCTCAATATCAATAGAATAAATTTCTTGCAAGCATTAACTAGCCTTTCACTTTGTACATAGAAATCATAACATAATACTGCTCTCTATTTTAGCATTAATAATAAATTCTTTCATGTCTTTGACAAAATAGTATTTCTTATGCTGCTTGTAGAAAATCACATCTCCTATAAATAAAGGATCCTGAGACTAACCTGACCCATATCTGAATGGACCACTTCATAGGTCACCTCTTAATATACCTTTTTTAATGACAAATTTGAAAGTATGCCGCTTAGTGACATTTAGTCTCAAAGTAGTTTTATATCAATAATGATGTGGATATGCAGTCTTCAACTCTACTTTCAATATCGGATTATTAAAAGAGATTTTTGTAGCTATTAGGATCTATGATGGCTCCAATAATGTCTTGCTTGAGTAGAATCTCGAAGTAAAAGAGCACTAACTATCCAGAAAAAAAGTGGAAGACACTTTTTGCACCTTTTTTTATATCCATCATTGCCACCGTCTTAAACTTCCTCTTCATTAGAGTTACCCTAGAGTCTATTTGCTCAAATTCAACTAACTCCCTGACCTTTGCTATACTAAAATTGTCTTTTCTTTCATCTTAGCACTCTCCTTCATTCTTGTTCCCTAAGGATCTAGTTTTGACTTAGTAATTTTTTCTCAATCTTATCTTTTGTATGTCCACTATTCTCATCATGATCATAATAATTTTTGTAAGCAAAATTAGCTTGGATGTTACTTTGCTCTACCTTTTGGACCAACTTTCCATATCTTCTATCCTAATTTTTTGTGATCCATGCCGGATGCAATTTTAGTTCAAATTAATCTAGGTTAGATTAGATGACAGTTATGGCATCATTCGACTAATCTAATGATAGAATAGTTTATTGTTCGACTTATATTTGCTTGTAGAATGTTCTTAAGGCATGAGTTTATTTCTAGAAGTCTTATTTTGTTATTATTCAAGCAATGATTGAGTTCCAAAGGATCCCATAAATTTTTATCAATATAAGAACCCCAGAATACTACAAATATTGTTGTACTCCTCTCTTTATGATCATAGTGAGCTGAATTTAGGCTTTTGAATTCTCTATGTGAAAGTTCTTGATGATGTTACTCTATCTTGCTGTTATGCAACCTATATCGGCCTTTATATATATGACCGAAATGCTTTTCTTTTTCTAGTGCAACTACAAAAGGCAACCTTAACCAATGGTGAATGCTCTTCCTTTTTTCTAGTCTTTGCAATCATCATAAAAATTGCTAAAGAAAGATAGAATAACATACTCATTTTTTCCCTAATATGTGAACACCACAAGTTGTCTCTTAATTGTAGATTACCTCAATTGAATTCTCCGCAACCTGATTTGGTGAACCTTTTTGCTTTTGCGAGTATACCCTCAGCTTGCACGATCGGATCCTTGATCTTTTGGCCCCGACTTGTGTCACTGTGACTTATTGCTCTTCTTATTAACTCTATCTTTCAATCTTTTAATCTGTCATTCTCTACTATACTTATCACCTTCATGCTAACTTCATTGATTCTTTCCACTTCAAAAATTTTTAGATCCTTTTAGATATTCTTATGGAGATCATTGATATACTTTATGAAGATTGCATATTTAATAACAGAGATTTCAAGAGGTAGCATGCATGCTTGTGAAGCAATAGTATGATTTTGGATGTACTAGTCATACTTTTGTAGAAGATACTCCGATCCAATTCATCAATCTCTTCATAGCCAATTGGATAAAATTTCTTCTTAATCTATTTTTTTAAAACTTCTTCCAAGTTATATCATAATGTCCTAGTTATGCATATAAAAATTTCTCCGATAAGTGCTAGCATAACTGTACAAGTTAAAGTAGTTTTGTAGTTGACTAATCTAATTATCTAGTTTCTCCTCATCCACAAGTCAATCATAAATATCTATGTTAAGCCAAGCTTCAACTTTGAAAGATGGAAAGTTGGAATTTTGGTTACCCTTTTTCTTTACCTTCTCCTTTTTCTCTCTAGAAGAAGACATGTTACCTGATACAATATTGCATATTGAAGATTTTGAATTTCAAGACACTAGTTGTGATATAAGCTTTGTGAGTTTCATGATCTTCTCTCCTATATGGTTAGGTCGATCTTTTATGTCTCCTTTTCAATATCAATTATTCTTAATTTTATTATTCAAAGAACTTTAGGCATAGATAACTCTTTGACTAACTTTTAGTACTACTTGTGAGTCTTGACCAACAATCTAAAGGTTTACATATATAGGACCCTACATTTAGATACCAACATTATCCCATCAAAGAGAGAATGGCTTCTTCCTTTAATCTACACAAGTTAGTCTCTTTTAGAACAAAAGAAACATTAGCCAAATTTTTATGGAAAGGTGAAAATCAATTATCTTCAAATCATTATACAAAAGTATGGTACAAGGACTCTTATTTATCCTAATATGGTTAGTGTCTTCAAATTTGAATTAGGCCTTTCAAAAAAAAATACTAAAATTGGAGAGAACCTAGACCTCAACTTCTACACACATCATCTTTTTCTGTTGTGTCACTCAATTATTCATAGATTATGAGTTATGTTTCATTTAACATTTATTACAAATAGTAAATCAAGTTTTTATGGGCATTTCAGAACCCTTGACGATTCACAACCAAGGCTATTTCAAACTTGATATATAGGTGTATTAGTTAGCTACCGCATTATAGATCTATAAAAATACTAAGATAAAAGAGAGACATTGTATACAAAAGTAATGCCCATTCAAAGTTTTAATATGTGAATTAAGTCCTGCATATGATAGATATCCAGCTGCGGATCCCTACCAAAATTTATACATAGTGGCTTACTTGAATCTCAATTAATCCAAGCCTAGATGGAATTTCTATGAGGGCATATATGACTGCGTGAACTATATTTTAAAACACTAGAATGTATAAAAGTGCGTATATAGTATTTATCTTATAACAAGCCCTCCCCTAATAGTAAAACCAGATATTTGAATTCTCATGTCAATAGACTCTACTTAATTGCTTGGCTTGCTTGGTTCCCATTCAATTTCATAAATCACAAGATACTCATTCTCAATGGATTTGGCTCAATTAGTGTATGATGAGAAAATTCTATCTTTATTAGTTTATCTTGTTTTATGAAATACTTTATATTGATTTGTTACGTATTGGTTATCAAACATTTGGAATTCATTGAGATGTATGAGTGTGAGATAAATATGGAACATTTTCAAAAGAGAGTTTAGAAGAAGAAACATAGGGAGTAAAATCTAAAAGCTATTCTCATAAATCTTGATATAGACTTTCTAAATTGCTCATCTTTTCGGACTAGATCAAAGCATATTAATTACATATTTTCATTCACTAACTTCAGCACCCTATGCTTTCTTGTTGGATTTTCTTTGAGAAGTTGCCTTGCAAAAATAGCACACATTATTTTTAAAAACTAGTGCTATATATAAGTCACATCATAATTGACAACTCTTAGATTGCATTTGCAAATGGAGTAAGGCAGGATGAAAAGGAGTCGATCAAGGTATTCCTACTAGATAACAAGAATTTAATTCGGTTAACCTAAATTTTTACGTAACCTAGTTAAACTAGCTTTGAGTCCAACCACTCCACTAAGATAATTCAATCAATTATTCTTAGTGTAGACTCCCAAAATTACTCATCCCAACCAACTTCTTCTTTTCTTTTTTTTCTCTCCTGAATGAAACTTTGACAAGTACTATAATATTTATTAAAGTTACAATATTTAAAATATATTTTTTAATATAAAATAATATTTTATTATTATAGTAACATGTTTGACATTCGATCATTAATTAATCTATTATTTTAAAAAAGAAAAATTACTTTAACACCCTAACTTAATGTTAGTTTCGCTTAATAATCTTCAAGTTCAAAAAGTTTCAAAGTGGTCCTTGAAGTTAGTTTAGTGGTCGTTTAATATGTTCCTGAGTCCTACCGACATCCAATACCATTAACACACCATCATAAAGGATCATTTTTTCCTTATTGAAATGGCTTATTTATAAAAAAAAATGCTCTTTCTTCTACTCTTCTCACTTCCATCACTTCCTCTTTCAGCACCTCTTTTTCTTTTCTAATGCCGTTGCCGTCTTCATCTCTCCTCTCCATCCATCCTCTGTATCTAACTTGATCCTATCCACTTCCACTACCTTTTCCCCTTTCAACTTATCCTCTTCTTTTCTAAACTCAGCCGCATTCTCATCTTTCCTCTCCAACTGACTTGGTCATGAGCTCCATCCACTCTCATCACCTCCTCTTCCAACATCTCTTTATCCTTTCTCTCCCTCTAAACCACCCTTTACAAGGATATTTCAATCATAAAAATCTTAGTGACTATCATATGATGGAATCTCGCGAGCCTAGATCAATGAAAATAGATGGTAGAATCACTTTAAACCACTTAATTAACTTGAAGGATCATTTTAAAAACTTTTTTAAACTCAAAAAAATGTTAAGTGAAATTGAATCTAAGTTGAGAGGATATCGAAATGATTTTTTTCTTTTTAATATTTATCATTTAATATTTATTATAGTTAGAATATCTAAAATATTCATTTTTTATAATAAAATGTTATCATTGTTATCACACAAAAAGCATAACATCAACAAGTTTAATAATCATTAATTACTAATTATCATAGTTAAAAATTTTGCAATATTATTTTGATATCAAATAACAATAATATGGTTGTTATTCAAATTAATTTGGCCAACTATGTTCCTACAGGTAGAGCAGTTGATGTCTCTGTTAACCTTCCTATTGCAGTATTCCAATCAGATAGTTATGCGAATAAAATTTTGAACCATACAGAATTCAGGTTTTGTTCCATCTAATCCACGGAGTATCCAAAATCTATGCAACCCGAGCAGCGTTACAACGATTGCTGCAACAGGCACATGGCAACTTTTGATGGACCAGAAATAAATCAAGGCAAAGTTTTCTTTGCACATCAAACCAACCTCTCCAATAATTTGGACGCAAAACAAAGTCACAGAGTCAACAAAGACTAGTGAAACACACCTCAGGTAGGCCTCGGCTGTCATAATATACATCAGCATTGCTCCATGTCGATACGATCGCTCGGCACCATGCCAAATAAGAGCAGTAACAGGTCAAATTTCCTCGTATTTTCTCATCATGGTACACAAGACATGGAATGGTGAGCAGCACGAATATACATACGTCCTTGCTCACAAGCACATGACAGCGACCGATGAAAGGAATCAAAGTCCTGTTCCCAAACCCTTGTGGCACAGTGAGTTTGATAGGCCAAGCTTTTCCAGAATGAAATGAAAAGATGCAGTGGGGGGGAACATGATCTAACAGCTTAAGAAACGTACACCCATTTTCATTATCAGCACCCCCACCACCACCAAACACAAAGCAAGCTGTATCACATGCATATGTCTTCTTCCCATCCACCCTTTCCTCTCTCTGCCAAACTGCTGGACCCCCAACAGCAGTAGCCAGCAATATCAACTCCCTTACAGCCATGGAAAGCCAAACCCAAACAATCCAAAGCAACAAAAGAAGATATATATATATATATATATATAATAGCAAGCAAAAAGAAAGATGAGAAAAATAAAATAAAATAAAATAAAATAAAGAACAATAAGAAGAAGGCTGATTCTAAGTTACGACTGACATAAGCACGGTCTAGAGCCTTAAGGAGAGGTCGAGCCTGGTGTGGTCTTCATCATTACAAGAGGTAGATGAAGAAGGATCCTGATCATTCTCGTCGGCCGCGGGAACCGGCGGTGGATGACAGGCCCTCCGCCAGTTGAAGAGATCGATCGTCTCGCTGCTCACGGTGGCTAAGCAGGAGAGGTCGAGCCTGGTGTTGTCTTCATCATTACAACAGGTAGATGAAGAAGGATCCCGATCATTCTCGTCGGCGGCGGGAACCGGCGGTGGATGAGAGGCCCTCCGCCAGTTGAGGAGATCGATCGTCTCGCTGCAGCCTGCGGAGGGGTCTCTGGCGGCGCACAACGCCCTACTGCTGCTCACGGTGGCTAAGCAGGGGTGGCGAGTGGCGAAGCGAGGGACTCCATAGGAATCGAAGCTCTGGGGGTGGTCGGCGGTGAAGGGACGGCCCGGAGGGAGGGGTTTGCAAGAGTGGGACGCGATGGGGAAGGGAGGTGGGCTCAGGTGGGTGGCTGGGGACGTCTGGTAGAGTTGGGAGCTCCACCCGATGCTCCTCTCCTTCTTGTGGGCATTCTGGTGGCCTCCAAGAGCCTGGGACTTGAGGAACTTCTTGTTGCAGAAGAGGCAAGGGAAGAGCCTCACGTCCCTGGGGTCACGGCCGGAAGGTGAGGATGGTGCCAAGGTGAGGGAGAGATCAGGAGGTGGGCGTGGTGGGGAAGGAGCCTGTTGGGGTGGGCCTTCCATCTTTGTGACTTGGGTTGCGGTCTCTTTTTGTAGATGGTGGAGTTTGGCATGGAGAGAGGAGTCTCCCATTTATGGGGATGCCTTCCCTCCCAAAAGAGCCACACAAGCTTGAGTTGAGGGTGGCATCATCCTGTCTGAAATGACCTTCCATTCTCCCGAGAGGAAATAAATTTTTATAGGCACGGAGGAGTTAGTTGCTGATCGGTTCCGAGAAACAGCCAAACGACACGTGCGAGCCCCCAAAATAGATAGGGTATAACAGCACAACCACAGATATGGACTTTTAAGGGGAAAAACAGCGAGATTCCACATACTTCCCTGCACCAAGAGAAATTATTACCATTTGTTTTTAAGACCAACTCCACCAGCTTACCGGCGGACCAATCCAACAGCAAAGCACCATGTAGAAACATGAAACAAATACCAAAAGAGCAGACAGAGGAATGTGTGAGTGCATGTTGTTTTGAAGTTGGATTAAGTTGATGGATCTGATGAATCAATAATTTTTCTGTACCAATCATTGTAAAGGGTTATATGCATGTAGCTCTTTTGCAGACAGCCTTCCGTTGGGATGCTTTTTGTTGGAAAAAATTATTTGATGGATCCGATCCAATGGACTAATTCAAATTCGAGGCATGTATCCAATGCATAAAAAATTAAATTCTTATCTCTATTTTGATCTTGAATTGTTAAATATAAAAGAGATAACATGGTGAAGCTGTTCCGATTCATCTAACAATTTCTCCTTCGCCGAAGGATGGAGTTGGGACCCACAAGGACGGGAAGCAATCGGCTGAGGACGCATAAGCAGCGGACAGTGTGTTGGCAAGGTGGGCGGGACGCATCTGAACCTACCCTTTAAAAGTGTTCGGCCTGGGTGACTGACAGAGTTACGACTCTTGAGGAGTTTGATTTGTCAGTCTGGGTAACGGACAAAGAGTTACGACTCTTGAGGCGTTTGCTTCGGTGCACTGACAAGAACCCACCCCCTTGTGACTTTGCATATACGTAGATCTGGAAACTTAAATTTGTTTGATGACCGTGTACCATCGGAGACTACAATATAGCCTGGCCGTATAGCTTGCCATTGACGATTGCGTCCGTGTCATGAACGGATTTGTGAATAAATTACCAATCCATCAATGTGGCTGGGGGACCTATTCTATAGTTCTAGGGATGTTTGCTTCGGGGAGCTGGACTCTCGATGGAAATGGGAACAACTTTCATTCGGTTGGAAGAGTCCCATTCCCATTCCCATTCTAAAGAAGAACGTGAACGCCTCAATCATTTAAATTTCAAATCCCATTCTATAAATATTTACTTAAAAATTTATTTTCCAAAAATCTCTCTCATTAATTAATTTTTTAAAAAGATCTCAATCAATCATTTCGATCCGAACCAAGGATTTCATGAATATGATCATTTTGATTCTTATTTCAATCTATTCTAACTCTAATTTCGTTTATGAACCAAACAGATCCTATGTGTAGCCCATAAAGTGCCATTAACCTGAAGTTCAGATGGTCACAGGATTATGCTCTAAGAATTTAACAATGATCGCCTGTGGTGTTTTGGTTGAGTCCTGTTGACTGACATAGAAAGATGTTGATGTTGGACCTAGTAACCAATAGAGAGATGTCGTATCAAGCTCGATCATGATGTAGACAACAGGAGTTTAAAGTTATAAAAGCAAATCAAGAAAGGACAATTCACCTTTCGAAGACTTTGCCTTGGATTCGGAGTAGGAATAAGGCTGCTGAACATAACCATAAATTAATTCAATTTACTGTCTTCTTCCAGAGCACCAAACAGAGGACACTTCAATTGCGGTACCTTTAAAAATCAAGTGTATTTAAGATCATGGATGGGCCGTTTAGAGCAAAGTAGCAAACCGAACCCGACCGCTAGTCCTCAATGCTCCTCTTCTGTGGCAGGTGGTCCTCCATGAACAATAATGACTTTTGTACACTTAGGGAGCTCTTTGGTGCTAAGCATTAGATGAAAATCCCTGTTTAATCTGTAAAGATCAACTGTACAACAACAGATGCCACCTAGATAATTATTGCACCTTTAGGAAGCATTTGATTCTGGAATAATGCACATGGTTTGGAACAAGTCATTGCGAAACAGTTTTTAATGAATATCACACCTGCCTCCATTTTTTGGAGTTTAGCTTTTGATGACAATCTCTGTTTAATCTGTGAAGATGAATTGTGCTACCACGGATGCCACCTAGATAGTTACTACACCTTGAGGCAGCATTTGATTCCGCAATAAAGCAAGCACAAGGTTTGAAACAAGTCATTGCGCCACTCAAACAGTTCTTAGTGTTGCCAAACCCTGCCTCCAACATAGCCATTCCAATAGACATATACTCCTATTCTACTCTTTATACCTTAACTAAATGCTGTCGTGGATATCTAGAGGGTGCAAGCCTTCACAATCTGAACATTCTGAAAGACATCCAGAGCATAAAAAACAGTAGGTATCATTTATTAGGATCAAGACCAACTGCAGAGATTTTTGGTTCATCCTTTATGATCGATTCTTTTTTTCCATAGACATTCATCATATGATTCTATTCGATAAAACTTGGAAATAATCTTGAAGGTTTGACCCTAAATCTATTATCAAAAACTTGATGAGTTCTCTTTTGGGTATTTACCCCATTTGTCTACTACTAGTTAGCTTCACAATAAAAGAGGTAAAAGACTTGAGCAACAAAGTTCTACCACCTGCAGACACCTCCGGATCTAGGAAAATGGAATTGCACAATTACTTATCGAAACAAGTCTCAGAAACCTGTCGCATTCCCAAGCCAGTTCTAAGCACATGTTAGAGAAAGATGGAATCACAAGTTCAGCACACTGGGTCCCAGTTGCAAGTCATAAGGGACCACATTAAGAATGTGGGGAGAACTGCATGCAACTGGGAAGGGCCAAGGCAGGTCTTGTGTGATAAAGTGATTCATATGCACACATTGCGGGGTCAGAATTTGAGCCACCAACATTGAAGTTGGAGCCTTGTGTGCTGCTCCTTTCGTAATAGCAGTGGTTTAATCTTATACAACATAACAGCAGTGATAAAGTGATTCATATGCACACATTGCGGGGTCAGAATTTGAGCCACCAGCATTGAAGTTGGAGCCCTGTGTGTTGCTCCTTTCGTAATAGCAGTGGTTTAATCTTATACTACATAACAGCAGTCTCTGTAACAACACAAGAACCATAACCAACAAGCCTTTATTCCAAACATAAGATACAACTACAATTGTAGAACCTACAAGATAAATGCCACAAATTCCTACACAGCAGCAAATGGACTCTGACCAATGACTAATCCATCTGTAACAGATCATAAACTGAAAGGAGAAAAATGGAACTTCATTTAGATTTGATACAGCTTCCATCAACACTGACAAGATCGAGAAACTGTTGATCAAAGATTTGATGCAAAGAAAATAGATGGCAAGTTTTACTTACATCTGAGTGGGAGCAGAAATAATTTCGTCTTTGAAAAAATAAAGCTTCCTAACTAAGCAGCAGTTCAGTGGCAAAAGCACTACCTCATGGAGTTCTATTCTGGTATCAGTCTCCTGGTCTACTGGCAAACCTAAACAAAGGTCTAGTTCTTATCAATTCCTTAGAATCAAGAAACAAGAATTCAGGTCCCAGCAGGATGTCCCGTGGGACACCGGGACAAGGTACTATCCCATGTGTCGGGATAGGACGTCCCGCTAACGTCCCAGTATCCCAATCGGGATATCTTGGGATATCCCATCCCAAGTGTTGGGACGGGATAGAACGGTGGCGCGTCCCATTCCATGAAAAAATCGGGACAGCCTTATCCCACAGGATTTAAAACCTTGTCAAGAAATTTTTATAACACGAATAAAGTGGCTTCATTGGACATCTACTACACCACAAACATATATGAAATCTGTAAAATAATGATTTCAACAGCAGAATGTGATGCACATGTAAGTGACACCAACATGATGAGTCACAAATATCAGTCATGAATGTAAAACATCCAACAAAAATAGAAAGAGCTCATGAAATGTCACGTATAGCAAATAGATTATAACATAAACTGAAGGAAGACACCAGACAACTGAATTGGGCCAGTAGAAACACAGACACCAGTCAATATTTCTCAAGATGCAATGCTACAAAAGGGTGGAGCTAATGTGATTTAAAGAAACATATAAGTTTTACCAAAAAAAGAAAAGAAAAAACATAAGCTCTCTTAAAATATGATTGGCCAATAAATCATAAATTTCTCTTGTGACAAAAACTTACTTTGGATGCAATAATGGTAGATTTTTTCAGTTTGCTGCCTTGAAAAGCCCATCAAGTGGCATTCATAGAGCAGTTGCAATCAATCAATTGTATTGCTATAGACCCACATCTATAAGCCAATTTAGCATCATTTCCACCAACACACAGGCCTCGAAAGCATTCATAAAGCCCTCTCTGTGTGATTCATTGAAAGCATCCCAAGGAGACATAGGTTGCTCACCCAGCAGAACATCAAATTAATTGACATCTAAACTAGCTTCATCTAGCAACCTTATTAGGCATCAGCATCCATAAGCCTTGGAGACTTTGAACCACCTCAGTAAATCTACAAAGAAACATGGCCTCCATAAAGATAGAAATCACCTTAGAAACACATTTCTGTTCATCTTATCATATTTACTCAAGACAATTCTTGAAAAAATAATCTCATTTGCTCCTTCTAGAAATGCCAAACAAGGGCCATGCACGCATTTTCAGGAGAGCAGGAGAATTGGCTTAAATAATCTGATGGTCAGAGTCTAAACCACTATTCAACATTACACTCATTACTTCCCTTGATGAAAAACTAGCACTCTTCTAATCAACAGAACTGTTCCTCAGCATGGATTCCTCCAGAAAGAAAAGAAATTGAGAAGGTTTGAAGTAAAGAATTCAAATAAAATTTTCAATAGGATTACATGACTGACCTCTTAAGGAGAGAATGAAGAAGGAAACAAAGCTCAAGCTATGTACTTTTTAACAAAGCTAGTAAAGTCCACTTTTCTTGAGATACATACTATGGCCCTAAGGTCGGTCCCCAAAAAAAAAACAAAGTGACAAACAGATATGTGGATCAGATTATGCACAATAAGAATGAGGTTAACATCATCTTTGAGAAATAAGAGGATAATACAAGAGACTTCAAGGCAACTCTAGATTTTTGAGAAGTACCAAGTTTCGGCAGAAAAAAAAGACTTAGAAAACTCACAACAGAACTGATGCATAAGGATACTTCAAAAAGCATAAATACCATGGATAACCCTGGGAGATTAATCAGGAATGAAAAATCTTAGCAAACATGATCATTCAATAGACAAATGCCAGACAATTTTTAGAAGGATTCTGGTATCAATTAATTGAAAAATGGGATAAGACATAGGCATGGTCACCTCAAAGACAATAAATAACAATAATCGAGAATTTCAGGAGACTATCTGGGAATGAACTATCTTAATGAATGAATTCTTGAATAGAAAAATGTCAGTAAATTTTGTAAGTTTATATGTAGCAGTTTATAAAAGGGATACATGAATTGCATCAAAAATTGCGGACTTAAACTCAAGCCATACTATGAAGTGGTGTTAGAGAATGATGGAACTATAGTAACACTAATGGAACAAGAAAACTGACATATAACAACAATCTTGGAGAACTAAATTACGATTCAGGAGAAAGTACCAACATCAATATTACTTCCTTACTAGGTCAATTATATGAACAAATTTTGAAACAGGAATGATCTGATGAGTAATATTTTGTTGACTGGGAACAAGCAGATGCCTGACTTCACAAGGTGTTATTCTGGAAATTTAGAAAGGTGCACTTCACATGTATGTTAACAACTAAGATAATAAGAACAAGAATAGCAAGTATCAGGAGTGAACAAGTCAAGAAAACTTTCCAGATACAATTAGGCATCTACTTATTAGACTTGTCATAACAGCAGCCAAAATCAAAAGGAGCTTGCATGGTGAATGCTGCAGGCCATAATCGTACCGTAAAAGTGATGATATAAAAACAATGGCAAATAATTCCAACCATGATTTGCTGTACTGCCCTTTACCGCCAATCACATTGATGTACCGCACCAAATAGTGTATCAGATACTGTAATAGGATAGTACCGATATGGGATCCAATATCAAAATGGTGAACCTTGATTTCAGCATATAAAAGATATAATGATTGATATTAGGAGAAGATACAAAAAATGTAATTTAATGAGAATGTGTATGTGTTTGCATATGTGTGCCTACACAAACACAAACATTCATGCATACACATGAGCACATATATATGCATTTGCATACATATATGTATGTGTGTATTTATATATATTTGAATATACATATACATATATAATGTATGCAAGTATGAATGTATGCCTATGTATGTATGCATGTATACGAGCCTGCATATGCATATTCAGTCTCTCGGCCACACTGCATTGCTATATGCAGTCATACCACAGGGGATGAAAGGGCAATCCACTTGGGACCATGCTCAACCATATTTGTAGCTCCATGAGCATCGTGCGGCTAGGCATGTACCCACTTAGCACTATGGGTTCAAACATTGGATTATGTTGGCCTGTGCAGATGGAGAATGTTCAAACTGATGGTTACGTTGAATGTGGGTTTCAATTATGATATAATTGTTGCTATTATTATTACCTATTAAATATTAAGTAATAAGCACTAACTGTTCGTTGCTGTTGTTATTAATATCGATATTCTTTATCAAAATACAAATACTGTCATTATTGTTAATTTTTTATCATACTTAATGTATGTTATTTATTTTTGTGTAGGTAAAAATACTAATTGAATATGCATCCACATATCGCATATGCACTATGTGATCCTTGACTGCTTGGTTATTGCAACTGCATTTTAAAACATTGCATGCATGGTAATATATTAATATAGTTAATGTACTTCATATAATTTACTTATTTTTATACAATTTAAAAATACTAATCATATATGTGTCAACGTATCGCATATGCGCTATGCAATCCCTTAACTGCCTGCTTACTGCAGCCGACACCAAACATTGTTTATGTTTGTGTATATGAAAGTAAGGTTTCCATCAAAATCTATGACCTAAATTTCCCCACAATTAAAGAACATTTTTGTTATGAAGAATTTGCATTTTGAAGAAAAGGAGATAAAAGAGGGAAGTTCAGATATGATTAAAGCCATATGGAATGAGTTTTCGTAATTATGGGACAATCACGTCAAGGTTTTCACTTTCAATACAACTGGATGGGCCCATCCTAGTTTTCCTGTACAACGGGTTGCTCACCATCCCACGGATGTCCCATCTCATCCCAGTTTATTTCCCAACTCATCCCTTCTCAACACTCGGGATGTTGAGATGCTTTGACATCCCACTGGTATTTAAAACTTTAAATCACATATATTTGAGACAAAAGAATATCATTTACAATAGAAGTGTGTGAATCATTCATTGGGAAGAAAAGACGAATAAACACGTCATAAGGATGAAAATGCCAAAGTTGGTGGGACATCAATGTAAACTTGCAAGACCAAATAATGGGATCCTAAAGGCATGAAGGTAAAAATTAAGTTTCAGTCACCACATTGATTAAAGATTGTCTAGACAATTATTACTAACTCGAAACATGGACTCAGTACTAAGCGGAAACATGAGATACGAGAGACTAACTCATGGTTTATACATAAATATTGGTCTTTGAGGTGGTTCTTTTTCTTTTGGTATGATAATAGGAGCAAGGAGACTACTTATTTTCCATTAGTATCAATTTTGAATGATCATAATAACTTGTACCTACAATAATTTCAAAGACGAACATGCTATTCTTCCAAGATGGATGAGTGCTAATGAGATTTAAGGGTTGAGAAAAGGGTGTGATTTGATTAGGCAAGGTGCTCATCAAATCTTAGTTTTTGGAGTGTCAAGGTATGGAATTGAGGATTGGACGGGTTATCAATTAATGGCAATGGTTAACACTTAGTAAGTGGAGGCTTGTAGTTTGAAGCTACAAATATTCTAGGATAATTACCAAGGTTGCCTAAGTAAATAGTTGTGGATAATGGAAATTCTATGTGCATGAAGGTGTATTGAAGATAATAAAGCTAGGTGGAGGGGAGTAGCTAAGAATTAATTTGAAGATAGAAGGTGCAAGTACAAAACAATGGTGGTCGATAGTGGCTGAAATAGGTTAAGCAATTTTCTGATGAACTAAGGCTGTGTTTGCTTGCAGAATAAGGCAAAATAAAAGGGACTTGTTCCTTTTATTGTGCCAAATAGTAAAATTTTGACATAAACTAAGTTAATATAGTCAAACTTCACTTTAACCCAACCACCCCAGCTAACCTGGAGAAAATTACTTTAGCAGGAAGAGTGGAGTAATTACTTCAAAATAGCTTGGCACACAACAAAAATACTTGTTTATCTTAGCTGACAGCTCCCACCTCATGAACAACATCTTGACTAAACTAGTCCATTTCATTAAGCAGACTTTTGTTGGGTCACAATCCCTTCTTAAGGATTCGCTTTTTGATGGCAAGTTGAACCAGCTATTAAGTGTGTGGCAGCAAAGTTCATAATCCACAACTCTTCCAGCAAAGTTGTCATGATTGATTGTTGTAGATTTTGCAGGCATCATATTTGTGGATGAAGGGTTACTCCAAGATTGTTGTATCTAGGCTCCAAGGATCCTTCTCCAATCATGGTCATATCAAATGATGCTTTAGCCTCCCTTCAACTTTGTTTCCTTGATATAGTATCATTTGTTTGCAGTTAAGTTAATTCTTTAATTATTCTATAGGGATTTGGATCAAATCCTACCTTCGCTTCAGTAGGAAAATTTAAGGGTTTTAGGGACTGGCTACTCCCTTATTTTTTTAAAAAAAAACTCAGAAGCAAGTGCAGTTCACCCATTCATCGATGTTATCACAATCTAGAGACTCTTTTTTGGTTTTCTATGAACATATAATTCTGCTTTATTGCATTTCTAGGATTGCTTTTTCTTTTTACTTTTTTCAATGTATGATCTCCAGTAATCTTTTTGAACATATTTTTCTGGTTTTGTTTCCATCAATTGTATATTTGTTGAATGTCATGCCTTAGTAGCTGCTGAGATGGCTGTAAGGGTTGCAATCAAGATTACTCAGTCAATCATGTTCGGTTGAAGGTTGCAAAATTTCTGAAGCATATGAGCATATTTTATTTTCCATTGCTATTTTGTAGAAAAATTTCATTTCTGTTTTAAGTCAAATTTTGTTGCTTATAAGTCTAATCCTGCCATAAATCAACTGATTGGTATCAGAGCAAATTGTCTCGAGGGACCCGTAAGAGTGAGTGAGCCAAGCTTTGCAGAGATGGAAGCAACAAGCATAAGCTTTACAACGGCACCACCAGTCTTCAATGGAGACAATTATCAAACCTGGGCTGTTAGGATGACTATTCATCTACAAGCTCTAGATGTCTGGGAAGCAGTAGAGGAAGACTACGAAATTCCTCCACTTGGAGCTAAGCCAACCTTGGCTCAACTTAAAAGTCATAAAGAGAACAAAACAAAGAAAGCCAAAGCCAAAGCCTGTTTATTAGCAGCTGTCTCACCTACAGTTCTCACCAGGATCATGCAACTTGAATCTGCTGCAGAAATCTGGGAGTATCTCAAGGAAGAGTATCAAGGGAATGAAAGAGTAAAGAATATGCAGGTGATGAATCTGATTCGAGAATTCGAAATGAAAAGGATGAAGGAATCAGAAACCATAAAAGATTATGCAGAGCAACTGCTTACAATAGCAAACAAGGTGAGATTGCTAGGTAAAGATTTTTCTGATGAAAGAATTATTCAGAAAATTTTAGTCACACTTCCTGAAAAATATGAAGCTACAATTTCCTCCCTGGAGAATTCTAAGGATCTATCAAATATTACCTTGGCAGAGTTAATGAATGCTTTGCAGGCTTTGGAACAAAGAAGACTCATGAGGCAGGAAGGTTCTGTGGAGGGAGCTTTTCAAGCTAGGACACAGACCAATGAAAGCAATAGAAATAAGAAAAATAACAAAAAGAACAACAACAAGCCAAGCAACAACAACAATCAAAAGAATGGAACTTATCCACCCTGTCCTCATTGCAAGAAAACAAATCATCCTCAGCAGAAATGTTGGTGGAGACCAGATGCAAAATGTAATAAATGCAGTCAACAGGGAGACATGGAGATGATCTGCAGAACTCAGTAACAGCAAGGAGAAATCAGTGCTGCAGCTGAACAATACGAGGAGCAGCTGTTTGCAGCAACATGCTTTGCAAACAGAAGCACCTCCGAAAGCTGGCTTGTTGATAGTGGTTGTACAAACCACATGACCTATGATCAAGATCTTTTCAAAGAGCTTGATAAAACAGCTATTTCCAAAGTAACAATTGGAAATGGTAAGTATATTCCAATAAAAGGTAAAGGAACAGTAGCAATAGAAAGCCTAACAGGTTTAAAGCTCATCTCTAATGTTTTGTATGTGCCTAACATTGACCAAAATCTGCTAAGTGTTGGATAGCTTGTTGAGGAAGGCTTTGAAGTCTGCTTTGAAGACAAATATTGCATGATCAAGGATGCTGAAGGCAGGGAGGTGTTCAACATAAAAATGAAAGGCAAAAGTTTTGCCTTGAATATGCTGGAGGATGAGCAAGCTGCTGTTTCACAACAAGAAAGCAATACAATGCTTTGGCACAAACGACTAGAGCATTTCCATCACAATGCGGTGATCTATATGAAGAAGAATCAGATAGCTGAAGGACGACCTGATCTACAAGAGGAACTTCCTGTATGTGCTGCCTGCCAATATGGGAAGCAAACAAGACTTCCCTTTCCTCAAAAATTAGACTGGAAAGCAACACAGAAATTACAACTTGTCCACACAGATGTTGGACCTCAGAAGATGCCATCCTTGAAGGGGAGTAAGTACTACATTGCATTTATTGATGATTTCACAAGATTTTGTTGGATTTATTTCCTCACTTACAAATCTGAGGTTGCTGATGTGTTTTGAAGATATAAGGCTCTAGTTGAAAACCAAAGTGAATGCAGGATCAAGGATATAAGAACTGATGGGACAGAATACACATCAGAAAAATTCAACAAAGTTTGTGAAGATGCAGGCATAAATCACCAGCTCACTGCACCCTACACTCCACAGCAAAATGGAGTGGTGGAGAGAAAAAATAGAACAATAATGGAGATGACAAGATGTCTTCTGCATGAGAAAGGGCCGCCAAAAAGTTTCTGGGTAGAGACTGCTAATACAACAATATTTCTGCTGAACAAGCTACCAACTAAAGCATTACAAAAGCAGACTCCTTTTGAAGCTTGGTTTGGCTATAAACCTATGCTAATGAACCTAAAAACCTTCGGTTGCTTGTGTTTCTCTTATGTGCCTCAGGTGAAAAGAGACAAGCTAGATAAAACAGCGGAACCAGAAATTTTCATTGGATATAGCAGCACCTCAAAGGCTTACAGGATCTACTTACCACATGCTAATAAAATTGTGGTAAGCAGAGATGTCAAGTTCTTGGAATTAGAGAAATAGAACTGGGATAAGCAGAATCAAAAGTATATTGATGAAGATGTTGATGAACTTCCTATAAGAGGCACCAGGACACTTTCTGATATTTATCAGAGGTGTAATGTAGCTGTTTTTGAACCAGCAGGGTTTGTTGAAGCTGCTGAACATCAAAAATGGAGGGCTGCAATGCAGGAGGAGTTGAATATGATTGAGAAAAACAACACTTGGGAGTTAGTGGATAGGCCTTCACACGAAAACTATTGGAGTTAAGTGGGTTTATAGAACCAAACTCAACCCTGATGGTTCTGTAAATATGTATAAAGCAAGGCTGGTTGTCAAAAGGTATGCACAAATGTTTGGAGTGGATTTTTCAGAAACCTTTGCACCAGTAGCTCGCTTGGATACAATCAGGATGCTGCTGGCTCTTGCAGCTCAAAGTGGATGGAGGATTTATTAACTGGATGTAAAGTCAGCATTTCTGAATGGCTACATGAAGGAAGAGATTTTTGTAGAGCAACCTGAAGGATTTATTGTCAAAGAAAAAGAAGACAAAGTCTACCTACTGAAGAAGGCTTTGTATAGGTTGAGACAAGCTCCCAGAGCCTGGTATAGTAGGATTGATGCTCACCTGCTTACCTTAGGCTTTCAAAAGAGCCTAAGTGAATTCACACTCTACAGCAAGAAGATGGAAAATGATATACTAATTGTTTTTCTGTATGTTGATGATTTGCTTGTGACAGGAAGCAATACAGGGTTGGTGAACCAATTCAAGGTTGAAATGAAAAAGGTCTTTGAAATGATAGATCTTGGAGAAATATCCTACTTCCTTGGAATGGAAGTACAACAAAAGCAGCATGAGATTTTTATTTGTCAGCAGAAATATGCCAAGAAAATCTTAAAGAAGTTCAGAATGGAAGAGTGCAAACCTACAACTACTCCTATGAATCAAAAGGAGAAGTTCAGCAAGGAAGATGGAGCTGAAAAGATGGATGAAGGACTTTACAGAAGCCTAATAGACTGTCTGATGTATCTAACTGCTACAAGATCAGATATAATGCATGTTGTCAGTCTCCTATCAAGATACATGCACTGTGCCAGTGAAATTCACCTCCAAGCTGCAAAATGTGTGGTGAGATATATTAAAGGTACCATTAACTATGGCATTAAATTCAGAAATGTTCAAAATTTCAAGTTTTATGGCTTTTCTGATAATGATTGGGCTGGTTGTGTTGATGATATGAGAAGTATTTCGGGCTATTGTTTTAGCTTTGGTTCTGATGTTTTCTCATGGAGTTCTAAAAAACAAGATGTTGTAACTCAATCCACAACTGAAGCAAAGTATATTGCTGCTACTGCAGCTGTAAATCAAGCCTTATGGTTTAGAAAGCTGCTGACAGATTTGGATATGAAGCAAAAAAAAGCACTCAGGCGTTTGTAGATAATCAAGCTGCAATATCAATTGCAAATGATCCAGTTTTTCATGGCAAAACAAAGCACTTCAAGATTAAATTTTATTTTCTGAGAGAAGTACAGAAAGAAGGAGATATACAACTGATCCATTGCAATACAGAAAGTCAGAATGCACATATTCTGACTAAAGCTCTTCCTAAAACAAGATTTGAGTTTCTTTGAGAAAGACTTGGAGTTTGCAGCTCCTAAGTCAAGGAAGAGTGTTGAATGTCATGCCTTAGTAGCTGCTGACATGGCTGTAAGGGTTGCAATCAAGATTACTCAGTCAAGCATGCTCGGTTGAAGGTTGCAAAATTTTTGAAGCATATGAGCAGATTTTATTTTCCATTGCTATTTTGTAGGAAGATTTCGTTTCTGTTTTAAGTCAAAGTTTGTTGCTTATAAGCCTAATCCTGCCATAAATCAACAATATTTCATAATATAAATATGGACTATTTGATTCTCAACGTGCATGGCACATGAATTCTACTAGTTAGGTTTTTAGTTGAATAGGCCTAGTTGGATTATGGTGTAATGAGCTATAATTATGTGTTTAAGGAAAAAGAGTTAGGTTTTGCTTCAAATGAAAACTCGACTCCAAAGGGATTAATCACATAAGAAATTAAGTGATAAAGGGGAATGATACAACAAACTGTCATTTGATTCCCAAGTTGAGAACAAGGCTGCCCACATTCAAGTTTCTCGAATTTCTTCTCTCAAATTAAAATATCTAAAACAATATTTTCCATATAAACTATAGAATTAAAAAATAAAGAATGCTAAATATTGCTCAAGCAAAGTTGTAGCTTCTTACCAGCTTTGGTCAAGAAACGGATAGCATACCACCATTGATACAAGATTATGTCCTTGACTCCTTGCTACAAATATGACAATGTTCTCTAACTAAAATATAATTGCCAATTTTATTTAACTATAGCAATTTTTGACTAGATAATGCCAAAAAAATTCTCTTTATGTAATCTCATTCTTATTGCAAATGTCCTACTCAAGCAATGATATTTACGTCACAAAGAAGATCCTGGAGGTCTTCTCCTACCAAGCACTGTCTTTAAGTAATCTACAAGCTTTTTTGGCTTAGTGTGCATCCAACTCTGGTAAACATTCCTCTTCTGCCATGTCTATCACTCCCGGTACCACTACTTGGTCTTTTGACAGTCTGTTGGAATCACATGACCTCTGATCAACTATGTTTTCTTCTAAAATTTCTGCATTACACTTGCCAAGTATTCATGCTGCAATGAATTTAGCATGCTTATTAGTCAAGTCAGTCATGTTTCAACTTCTAACCTACCTCTTCCTCATACGTACCTTGTTCCTAATGATATGGGTCTTGACTTACATTTTTCTCATAATGGTTGTGTTGCACAAGATCCACAGACAAAGCAGATTATTGGACAAGGCATAAGGTTGGATGCTTGTTCGAGCTCACTTCACTTCAGTTCCCTCCTCTTCACACTACAACTACTCTAATATCATCCTCTTCCTCCCTATGTCTCTAGCATTATTGTTTAGGTCATGTTTCTTTTGGTTGGTTGCATTCTTTAGTTTCTAGTGGCAAATTAGGCTTTGTCAAAGATAAACATATTAATTGTTAGTCATGTCAACTTGCAAAACAAATTGCATTACCTTTTTCTAATAGTGATTCTATCTCTTATGAGCATTTGATTTAGTGCATTCTGATATTTAAAGTCCATCTCTTGTTGCTACCTGGTTCATGCTAATTTGTTACTTTTGCCGATGATTTTTCTCATTTTACTTGGTTATACCATATGCACAACAGATCTGAATTACCTTATATTTACTCAAACTTTGTCACAGTGTTTCAAACTCATTTTCTTGAAACATTAAAATTCATACCGAAGATGCTATGGAGTATAAAAAGCAAAATCATCTCCCTTTTTCTGAAACAAAGTAGATCTACTCTTCAGCATTCTTGTCTAGGCACATCTCAACAAAATAGGAGGGTAGAACATAAGCATGGGCATATATTGGAAATAGTGCGTGCCTCACTTATTTCTGCCTCATGTCCTGAATGTTTCTAGGGAGAAGTTGCTCTCAATACTGTCCATACTATTAACTATATCTCTCTCTAGTCATTGGTAATCAATCTCCCTATGAGCATCTTTTTAGTATTACACCCAACCATAATTTACTCAAGATTTTTGGATGTGCTTCTTTTGTCCGATTGCAATATCATGAGCGTACAAAATTGGACCCCATTCTCATGTGTTATTTTCTTAGTTATGGAATTTAGCATAAGGTTTATAGGTGTTGGGACCCTATTTCCAAACGGCTCTACATTTCTCATCATGTTATCTTCTGGGAACACAATGTTTTCTTCTATGTCACAGTTCTTTATTTCTTCTCCTTCCTCATTCTTTATTGATCCTTTATTTGAGATATTTTCTGAAGATTCTGATGCAGTGCCCTCAAGTGAGCTCACTCAGGCCTTAGTTGATGCATCCTCTTCTAATAGAACTGCTTCGTCTGTTGATCCTACTCTCCTATCTTCCTCTGAAATTGGTCCTTTGTCATTGTACCAAAATAAGAGCACTTCTTTCTCATCTTTGTGACCATCATTGTTTCTTTGCTGTTAATTCTCTTCATGAACCTCGCACCTTTCACGAGGCAAATTCTGATCCTCTTTGGTAGTCAGAAGAACTACAAGCCTTTAAGAAAACTGGCACTTTGGATCTCATCGATATACCTCCAGACTAATCTTTGGTGGGATGCAAATAGGTTTATAAAATTAAAACCAGTGGTTCTGTTGGGAGTTATAAAGCTCATCTTGTCACCAAAGATTTCACATAGTATCGCATTGACTATGAGGAAACATTTGCTCCAATTGCTCGACCAACCTCAGTTAGGAGCCTTATCATTGTTGCTGCTGCTAGGCAATAGCTACTTCTTCAAATGGATGTCAAGAATGCCTTCCTTAACAATAATCTTTTAGAAGAAATATATATGCAGCCACTACAATGTTATCATCATCCACCCGATAAGGTATGCCAGCTTCATCGTCTTTTATATGGTCCTAAGCAAGCTCCTCATACCTGATTTGCAAAATTCAGTGCTACCATCTCTCAATTTAGTTTCACTCACAATTCTTATGATTCTACTCTTTTCATCTGCAAAACTGCTATGGACATCACCTTATTATTACTCTATGTGGATGGCATGATTATAACTAGGAATGATCTCACTAGCATTCATAATCTCAAACAGTATCTTTATTAAAAATTTGAGATGAAAGACTTGGGAGCACTGAGTTACTTCGTAGGCCTTGAGGTTACATCTAGTTCAGATGGGAATTTTTTTTCACAAGCCAAGTATGCATCTGATCTCATTTCTAGTGTTGGATTAATAGATAGCAAGATTACTTCTACACCTCTTAAGACTTGAAGCAAACTAACACCCATTGATAGGACTCTTTTTGATGTTGCTCATTACAAATAGTTGGGAGCAAGATTTGCTATATCGGTTAGTACTAGTGCATACTAATCGTATTGTACCATACTAGTACTGAATTTGTATATGGTACAAGGGGCATACTGACATTCGGTACACCAAACTGGCTCCCATACCAGGCATACCAATACTGTGATAGGATAGTACTAATAAGGGATCCAATACTGAGGCGACAAACCTTGGTTGGTAGTCTTGTATATCTCACGATTACTCATCCTGACATAGCTTATACCATTTATATAGTCAATTTATGGTAACTCTTCGATCTACTCATTATGCTACTATTTTGCACATTTTGTGCCATATCAAGGGTACTCTTTTCATGACTTGCATTTTGTTGTCAATTCCTCCTTGAGCCTAAGTGCCTACTCTAATGCTAATTGAGATGGTGATCCGACCAAGAGATGCCTTATTATAGGCTATTGTTTCCTTCTAGGTGACTCCTATCTCTTAGCATTGTAGGAAGCAAACTATTGCCTTCAGGTCCAGCATTTAGGTAGAATACAGAGCTGTGACTTATGCTTAGATGGTTGCTAGAGGATATGGGAGTTACTCATCATGATGCTACGACTCCTTACTATGATAATGAAAATTCCTTTCAAATTAGTCATAATGATGTTTTTATGAGCATGTTAAATATATTGAAATTGATTGTCACTTTATTTGCTAACATATCTGTCGCGATATTGTACAACTTCACTCTATTTTCTCCTCTGACCACATTACAAATATCTTCACTTAGATCCATCCACCCGGACGTTTTCGAGACTTGGTTTCCAGACTCAAGCTGGCTGCTACCATACCATCTTGAGTTTGAGGGGGGGAGAGCCATTAATGCACCTAACTTGAAATATTAATAGAGTTGTTATCATACTCAAAGTTTGTTATAGTTAGACCTATTTATACACCTTGTACATAGTACATACTATTGTATTCAAGAAAATTTTGCATCAATCAAAAATACAAAGATTTTCACCTCCTTTCCTTGTTTTAACAACCAAGAAGAGCTTGCCTCACAAATCAGGTGATTGGACAAAGTGAGCTTGAACACAAGATGGTTTCAAGTGGCAGTGGCTAGCCCAATAGAAGAAAGCAGTAGTTGGGCATTGGCTAGCATAGTGATGGAGGAAGTTGATGTGGCCATAGGCACAATGCAAGTTGGGGTTGAGAGTAGAGAGAAAGTAGAAGATGATGGAAGGGACAAGAAAAAAGAGGACTAGAAGTGGTATTTAGAAAGTGATCTAGTTTATTGTTTCTTTTTCTTGTCATATAATTTAAACGATCAAGATCTAAACGTAATGGATAAAAACTGGAATATATGGATCCATGCATTGTTATGTGGTGTCAGCCTAACACTGTACACAAACACTAGTATTTGTCACAAGCAACACGACACGTGGAGGGGAAAAAATATTGTGTGAGAACTAAGTCAAAGTAGAACCACATTCAATTTCTTTCTGGCATTCCATTCCAGTTCCCTAAGTTGTTCAACTTCCTTGAGATAAGTATCCAACATAGTTGATGGCCCGTTGCTTTCCTCCTTAAACAAAGATGAAGGCCCATTCAGTGGCCGATCATAAAACCTAGCCATCTATGTTAACCATTACATACCTTCAATCTTTCACTTCTAGATTCCTGATTTGAAAAGCCAAGTCCATTAGAAGCTTTCCTAAATTGTACCACTACATCTATCTCAGTGCACCTTTAGCGGATATCGCTTGATAATACAATCTCTCGTTAATGGTCCAAAATTAACAACCACTTTGAATAAAAGGGCGACCAGTGCACGAGGCTCCCACCACGATGAGTTTGGGGAGAGTCAAATTTTATCCCCCCATGTGGAGAAGCTTTTTTATGTTTCGAACCCATGACACCCAGGTTATAGTGAAGCAACCTCACTGTTGTGCTAAGGCTCGCCCTTACATTGACAACCACTTCAAATGATGGTCCATAACCAATATTGCTTTTGATTGATGGAAGCATGATGGAAAATCCTTCTTTGATGATTCCATTATAAACTTATGAATGCATAAATTTATGATGAGATCTTCGATTAAGAGTCTTATTCTTTTGCACTACATCCACCCAATGAATTAGCCTTTCTTCTTCTGATCTTGTCTTGCCATCAAGTTGAATACGAGCACACTTTATCTTTTTTCTAGGATAGAAAAATCACATGAAAAGATAATGTTGCGAAGAATCAATCAAACAAATGCGTCATGTATTTCAGAGGTGCTTCAGTTTGTAAAGAAGACAAGGCATATGGGAATACCATGAAAAATATGTTTACAAGTTGTAAGCGAAAGTAAAACTAGGATTGATATCATAGGGGTGTGCAAGAAAACCATCAAAATCGCAAAACTAACATGAACCAGTTATTTTGGTTAGGTTTGGGTCAGGTTTTCCACATTCAGCTTGGTTTCAGCTTAGAAATTTTTAAAACTGAAAAAATTGGTTCAGTTAAAAAAAGATCAAACCGAATGGACCCATATATATATATATATATATAAATAAAATCAGTTCACCTGATTCCTTCAACAATTCAATTACTTCAACAGCCCTAAGCCCTAGCCACCCGATCGTGCTCTGCTCTCAAGTCTCGCTTCTCCCATGCTGCCTGTACGCTGCTTGAGATTGCCCTTCACCAACTCTCCATGTAAGGCAGAGTCTAGATCCCAAACTCTCCCTTGCCTCCCTCCACCAAACCCTCATTCAACTTCTCTCTTCTCTGCTTCTTTCAAAAATATTGGAACCTCTAGCTTCTATTCATACTTCACAGAACCATGGATACATGGAACAATGGACCACACCTCTCGACCATTCTTCTTCCAGCCAACATCTCTACCCTAGGCCCCTCCATGACCACTAGAACCATCGTTGCTGCCACTGCTCTACTACAATCCCCCGAAACCCTTTCCATCCCATTTCACATCATCGAAATCCCCCTCTATAGGAGCCCAAAACATCAAAGACTATATGATTATTTGCAGATAGTAAGACCAATGTTGGTCGAATCATGTTGACTAAGCCAATTCGAGACATACCGAATGCGACCAGTCGGTTACCATCACAGTTCATCACGTTGAGATGGTTCATCACTTCAAGACGGTTCATCACTTCGTATTTTAATTCACTCAAAGCACGACTCTAAAACAAAAGCTTGAAGGTGAAACTCCTCCAACTCTCCCAACACCTCCCCCCCTGCCCGCCAAGTCCGTCCTCCTCTCCCCCCCCCCACTTTCTCTCTCCTAAGACTATAGAAGTAGAAGGAGAAGCAGGCAAGGTGAAACCCTAAACTTGCTCTTGAGGGCCTTTCGATCAAGGGTGTGGCTTTGATCCTCTCTCTCCCCCTCCTTCCTCTCCCCCCTCTCTCCCTTCCATGGTTCCAGTACATCACAATTTGGTATGATACAAATCAGTACCGTACAGTACCATCGCTAGCTGGCATGCTTGTCGGTACCAATTCTGCCAACCTTGGGTAACACAATATATGGTTATTTGCAGAAGGTCAAAGAATGTTGTCAACAGGACACACCAACAAAACATCAGAGCAATCTTATTTGCAGATGGTAAGATAATATATGTTTATTTCGTCAAGCTAAAAGTAGTAAAAGAGTACTATTAAGTCTGTTGCAGATGGTAACACAATATATTGTTGTTAAGCTCATGCCTTTGGATTATGGTTTGCTTGAGTGGTTATAGTCTTCTTGTTTACTCGTTAAAACTTTTTCGGTGGGAGGTGTTTTGGTAGTTGTTGCATATGATGCACTAGGGAAGGTAGTAGTTAGGATTGGTTCAGACCTCAAAGAGGTGCAGATGGCTGTAAGAGGACATAAATAGTAGAGAGGGAAGGAGAGAGAAAGGTATATATAAGTGGAGAATGAGAGAGATCTAAAGGAGAGTATTAAAAGAACTTTCTGTTTACTAGAGATTATCTATGTTTGACATTAGGAAACATCTACTGAAAAGACTTTTTTTCTGGTCTATATTTCCCTTCTCTTGCTAATTTTTTAAAAGATAATTTGCACTGCTGTCTGGATAATGACCTTGACATTGCTAGCTGGTAAATGCAGGATTTTCTCTTTTGGCCGAGATGGAAGAAGGTATTGACAAAGTGAGTTTTAGAGGGACTCATCACATTGTCAGTAGGCATACTTTCCAAGACCCAGGTGCTGCAATGATTCCTGTTTTCTTGCCACAAAAGTGCTAAGACAGAGACAATGCCTTGTCAAACTTAATCTCTGGCATGGTTAAGGCTCTTTGGAACACAGCCTCATGTCACACATTTTGCACAGCAGAATTATGATTATAAAAAGCTTAGCCAGGAGATGAATCATGATGTGATGATTGCCTGCTTGGGAAAAACTTCTGTGGAGTATGCGTGGACAACCTTCTTTTGTCATTTAAGTTCTGTTTCTGTAATAGGTCCTCTGCTTCAAATGTTGGGTACCCTTATCTTCAAATGGGATTAATTGGAATGTTGAGTATAGGTTAATTGATAGAAGCCTGCCACAGCTCTCTAATGTAGACAATTTAGCCCATTCAAACTAACATGGATAGAAGCCCATTTAGCCCTGCCCATTTGACAGAATCCCATTTAGCACACAACCCAACAAACTGAACTGAGCCAAACCAAATTTCTGGGTTAGCTTGAACCAGTTTTACCATATGGTCGGTTTGGTTTTGGTTTCAGTTTTGAGAAACCGATTTAACTTGGTTCGGTTTCAGGAATACCACTAAACCGACCCAACCGGAACCGTGCAAACCCCTACTAATGATGTCCATAATTATATTTATGGAGTCCCAAGAAACTCACCAAGCGAACAAACCTTTAGTAAAAAGTTAAAAACTGCTTTGTAATACTAGCTAGAACAATTAGGAACACAAGATTGGGATCGAAAATAAACAACTGCATATTTATTTCAGTGGTGACAAAAACATAACATCTCATTTATGAATCAAAGGGCTGTTTGGATGTCAATATGATTTATCTGTGGATTAACTTTATATATAGTTGCCCTTGAGCATAGGTTAGCAATTGGAGGGAAAATCCTTATGATTTTGAAACATAAGAGCATAAGTTCCCAACAAAATAGGGACAAGGATGCTTTCTTCATAGAGTTTCTTCTCCTCCATCACTATTCTCTCCCAAACACCAAAGAGTCTTATCCGTGAATAACTTATGCTTGCATCCAAGCAGGTCCTAGAACTTTTTCATATAATTAATCTCATTGCGCACACCCATCCACCCAGCACCTCCCCCACCCCACTCACAAAGGAAATAAAAAAGGATGAAAGATGTATAGCTACACATAGAAATTGTTCAGGCTAATGTTGATGAGGTGACTTATTAGGTTCTAATTCATTTTCCTAATTTAAGGATTTCAAACTGATGCTATAGTCAATTCAAGACAAGAGATAAAAGCCGATTGCATTGGATCAGATATTAATATATGTCCATTCTCAACCACTTTTATTCGGAAGCCAGAATATTGACGGAGATATCAGTCGGATGTTTTATATTTGTTCTAACTACATATGGAAAGGAATCCACAGGCACCAAAAATTTCATATTACAGTACAGAACCAGCAACCACAAAAAATACCCAGACAAGCGAAATATTGCACTCTCCACAGAGTCATGTTACCAAAATGTAGAGCACCAGCAAATCAAACAAGGATGGATCATTATTCTCAGGAAACAAAATTTTTAAAAAAAATTGTCACAACCTAAAAGGCAGGATATTTGAGACAGTTTAAAATATATGCAACTGGATGCACATGACACAAAGAAAAAGGAAAAAAGTTAAAAGATGACATTAGAAGCATCATACTTCAGATTATGGAGATCACTAGTTGGCAATGGACAAAGAACACCTTCATATCCACAAGTGTTCTCTGCGATATTCACGCACAATGACTGGCACACTTGTCGGTGGGATCTGCAGCAACAAAAAATTTGACATGGAAAGCAACTTTGATTAATAATACAAATTTAATGAAACAGCAATGATAAAATTGAAAGGCAAAACCTAAATTAAAAGGCAATCTCTCAGTAAGGCATGGCTGGCTAACAGGTCCCCACATTCTTAGACCTTAAATGAACTTATAGCAAACCTAATAACTTGGAAAGAGGAAACTGAGCAGGATGAAGTGGAAAATATATGAAGCGGGTATTTTTTATTTTCTGTACAATTCAAGTTAGCATTGATCAAACCGTCGCATTGCTACTGAAATTCCTCATATATTAATGACTATAGTCATCTATGTTTCTATTCAGAGACACTGCACCACTCTCTTGAAAAAAACATGACATCAAAACTTGAGACTAGGTCAGAAAGATCATCATTCACTTCAAAACTTATCCAATAGTGTGGTAAAAAGGTGAAAACATGGTTAAGTACAATTAAAGAGTGCCAGCTAAAATTTCACATGCACCTGAAATGACCCATATTCCATGATATATGATTGACACAGAGAGAGAAAAAGAAGGAAAAGGCTCAAGATATTGTAGAAAATGTAAGACTGCACAATTATAGCAGAATATGACAAATCTATGATAAATGTATTTGAAATATATGAGAAAGAAATAAACCGTCCAAAATTTGCCAACCACGAATATAAAAAGTTAGGCATATATATGCTTATACATGGTTAAGAGTCTTAAGACATACAAAGATGACTATATTATAGTACATTATGTGAAGAAAGAACACAAACAAGACGAGACATGCTTTGCAGGAATTGCTCCAGATCTGCAAAGTTGTCATACATGTATAAAAAGAAGAAAATTGGAATTTTCTCATACTGCTCCATATCAAGGATTCAAACATCAAGTAAAAGGGCATATTAACAATTGGCTGGTAAAATAAACACCATATTGCATGCCATACCCACAAAGGACACAGCTTATGGTCGGCCATACTGCCTTGAACCACCTAGTTCGGGGCATATCGAACCAAATTGATGAAGAATTGGGATGGTACACCATGTTAGTCAATAAACAAGCCAAACCGAATCAAAAAGGCCCCCGATTAGCCCATTCACTAAATAGCTCAAACCTAATCCCCCCAGTTAGCCCATTTCATTAAATAGATCGAACCCAATGTCCCCTAGTTAGCTTGTTGATTACATAGCTGCACCCTACCCCCGGTTTGTGATCGTTCCCCACCCCCTCGTGCATCAAAACCCTATCCATCCATCATTGCTGCCCTATCGCTAGGGGCGCAAATGAGCCGAGCAACTCGCTAGCTGCTCAAGCTCGACTCGACTATATTATTATCGAATAATATAGTCGAGTCGAGCTCCAGTAGCTCAAATACTTTTTTAAGCATAAGTTCGAATAGCAAAATATTCGACTCGAAAACTCGCCAATCCATTTGAGTATATATATTTTAATACTATTATATTTTATTTATAATAAATATTATTAATTTAAAATTTTAAGTATAATATTTATATTTTCTTAATGTGGTCTTTTAACTATAATTTTTAATCATGACCAAGGCTCAAATTCGAGCTTGAGCTCGAGCTCAAGTATGACTTGCTTGATAATCAAATCAAGTCAAATCGATCTCGAGTATGACTTTTTTCGATCGAGTCAAGTTCGCATGTAGATATTAAGGCTCGATCGATCACATGTTTCGATATTCTGAATCAAATCGAGCTTGAGCCTCTAGCTACTCCACTCAGCTCGACTTGATCGTACACCTAACCATCGCAGATCCCTCGACCTCTTCGCCTCCTCTGACCTCTCTCTCCCCCGGTACGGCCTTCAAAAACGTTGCCTCCACTTGCTGTTACCGACGCCATCCTCGTCCTTTCGACCTTGCCCCCACTCCTTATCCTTCCTCGTGACCGTTGAACCTGAGAGACCAGCCATGTGAGTCCCTCCCTTCCTCTCCTTCTCTCCCCCCTCCCTCTCCTTCCTCTCCAACCTTTTCCCTTCCCATGGCTCGGGCATGCCACGTTCAATACGATACAG
Source organism: Elaeis guineensis (assembly GCF_000442705.2). NCBI lineage: Eukaryota > Viridiplantae > Streptophyta > Magnoliopsida > Arecales > Arecaceae > Elaeis > Elaeis guineensis. The sequence goes on along the minus strand of NC_025998.2, from coordinate 111,931,660 downwards.
ACTGGCACTATACCGTATCAGTCGTCGATCGACCACTTGTCAATAGTATTCGCCGAACCATCCCGAACCAAGCGATTTGAGGCATTTCAAGCCATACTGGCCACAAACCAAAACGGTTCGACCGGACAAATCGGAACACCAAACAAGGAAGACGGAAGAAAGAAAAAGAGAGGAAGAGAGAAAAGAGGAGGGAAAAAGGGGATGATGCCGTCAGACGACCGACGGTGGCCCACCAAGGCCGCCAGAGCGCTGCGAGGTCAATGTCGTCTGATAGGATGTTTAATTGAGAGAGATAGAGAAAGAGTGACGATATCGAAGAAAGGCACAACCGGCGAAGAGGCCGTCGAAGGGCGTCAAGTGACCGTCGTGGCCACCAAACGACAGAAAATGTACAATGGAGTCACAACCACAAAACAAAGGCAACCGCTCCTGTTCAGTTCATCATGTTTTTTTAAAAACTATGATGAATAGTGAAGCCGGCAATGGATTTGCCAACTTTACTATTTTAAATTTTTTTAAAAAAAATCAGAAAAACTGTAGGTCACGATTGCGCCATTCGACAGCCAGCCAGAGGCCCTCCGACAGCCCTCCGAGTGCATCCACAGCCCACCTATGGCCACCGCCGACGTCTCCTCCGGCCACCCTCTCCCTCCCTCCCCCTTCTCCCTACCCTTCCCCTCTCTTTTCCTCCTCCGTTCTCCTCTTCTATGTCGGTTTGCGCCGGTCCATCCAATATGGATCTGTACTGACTCATACCGCCGGCTGACCGACAGGAGTTCCAATTCTGCAGATCTTGCCTGTCAATACTAGTTCCACCATCCCAAATATAGTCCTTTACAATTTAGTGCAGCTGATACAACCTTGGTATAGCCTATTTTGGCCTCCAAAGTTGCTGTTTTCCTTCATATGTTTTGCAGTTCTATTATTCTAATACTATGTTTTTGCATAAATATGATAAGTGTGTGGATCTAAATGCTATGTTATCCTATCTGATATGTACTGAAATTTGTTAGTTGCTAAATTATACATAGCTTCACATGACTTGCAATTAAAACAACAGAAAAGCTGCATGCATTAGCAATTGAAATGTAATTAGCATACTGGAAATCAGATAATTAATAAATGATTGCAAATATGGTAGTGCATTAAAAGTGTAGTCAACTACTAGCACTAATTTGACTAATGAACAAAGAATACACTTTCCAAAACAACAATTGCCATGTATTTAACCAAGAAATATAGTCCCTTAGAAGAGTTGAAGTATCAAGACAATTACCATACCAATATGGTAGAGTATCATACTAACACATAGTACACCTATTGGTGTTGGCACAACAAAAGTGAGGTGTGCACCACATTCTCGTATGATATATCATGGGACATACCATGGTCTATCGTACTGGTTTCCTTCTAGTATGGCATGTGCACCACAAGCTCCATACCACCCCGTACCAAGTCGTACCACCCCATACCATGGCGTACAAACCTATACTGAGGTATAGCAAAGTGTACTAAGATGCATACTGATCCGTACTAAAGTATACCGACCTATATTGAGGCACACCGAGATAAATATTGAGAAAAATGGTTAGAAAGCTATTTTGGTACAGGATGCATACCATATACCGCACCAACCATACCACATTGAACCAGTAACACACCGATACGGTACCCGATACCAAGTGGACCTTGAGACATCCTAATGCCAATACCTTAGTACATTAGGGTACAATTGGTATGCAAATAGCACTCATACTAAAGTCATTGCCTCCCTCTCCTCAATATCACATCGAGTGGGTTCATAGATGTCTAACAACCCATTACATACATAAAGGATATGTATATGTGCAACACTCAAACATGATTGCGTATTTTGAGATATTTGTTGTCACTTTAGGTGAGATGTGCTCAATTAGCAATGTTCCAATCAATGTTTGCTATCTCAATACCAAATCTTATACCAGTACCATTCTATTACAGTGTTAGTACGCCCAGTACAGAGGCTGATTTGACATCACCGAGCATCGATACATCACCTAACCATATACCAATTCAGTATCGATATGGTACAGTACGATTGGTATGAACTGGTATGGAAACCTTGGTTCAGATAAAATAAACACTATAAGCCTTTAAGATTTGTGAAGTACCTTTCCATTCGAACTCAAACAGAGGAATTGTGAATTATTTACATGTAACATCTTTGGCAAACATACATTTAAATGGTATTCGTGCAAATAAATTTGTATTTAGTATATTTGTTAGTCTGTTAATAGTTTGTCTGCTCGCTAGTTTTCTCACCTTCAAATAACTAAAAGACTAGAAAAAAAGGGGTTTAGAAGCTTTCTGATCATGGATCAGTACTAACATACTACTGGTTTAGGCCCGATCTACTGTAGTCCGGCATGGTTTGGGTCGTCCAACCAAACCACAGCATGCCTGCCCCCGGAGTGCATCAACTAAGGCACATCTATGTTTTGACCAGGCCTAGACCTTAAAAATTCTAGGAGTTAAAGAAATTTAAGAACTGTCCTGATAAACACCTCATTAATACAAGTAAAATGGATTTGAAGCATTGCAGCCAACAATTCTGCATCAATAGATACAGTATACGTAAAAAAAAAAATTATTCAAATGGTTTGACGTTAACTGAAACAAATACAGCTAGCCATTTGCTGTAGACATCATAACTTCTTATGTAGTCAGGAAGTTCTGCAAAAGAGCTTCCATCGAAGTAAGATCATGAGCACCAAAATTACGTGAAATTGTGTACTAGAAAAATTAATGAAATACAGCTAGTGCAATGCTAGATTGGCTCAACGAGGGGAAATTGAACTCATATAGGTTAGCTATCTCAAATATTGGAGTTTAAATTGTGAAGTTTTACTTAAAATGAAAGATTTTATTCCTTGAACCAGGATTGAGGCAGAAACTTGTTACATGTTCTACCTTGAGAATACAACTTTTCTAATATAATTATAAATGTTGACTTGCTTTCCAAATGCATGTCCATTCTACTCATGCTGGCAACAATATTTATCACATTACCACTTGAAAAAGAAAAAGAAATTGAAATTAAAGACAACAATTTTTTAATTCTTTTGCCATAGCTGGTAAAAATTTAGATACTCCACTTGAAAACTTGCAGAGTCAACTTACTTACCATTCCATAATCTGTGATGATCATTGATACATAATCAGAAGGCGTTGCATCATAGCTGTAAAAGCAGCATATCAAAATGAGTTTTTTTCCAGAAATATAGGAATTATAGAACAGCATAAACTAAAGACTCATACATGAGATTTAAAAGTTGCAGGTTCTCATTGTCAGCCCAACTCTCCAGATGATTCAAATCGTTCCGTCCAGCAACCTTGGAAATGACATCTGGATCACCTGAGAAGTGAAATAATAGATCAATAAAATAGTGTTCCAAAATCTAGAAGCAAGTCAAGAAATCAAATAAAACACTGAAAGCATTATAGGCATACCAAGTTCATTAGAGCATATAGAGTCAAGCTGCACCCTTTCATGAAATTTATATGCCTCACAACATATTAGAACAGGAATCTGGAAGGCATTTGCAACCATAGCTACACATGCCGTTCCAACTCTTGAGTAAACTGTTCCATTAGATAACACCGATGAAGCTCCTAGAAAAACTCGTGTGACTTCCTGCATTACATATGAGATGGCATTTATATGTGTATATGTACAATTAAGGCCCTTTGCCACCAATCTATGGAGCAATGCCTGCCCTTCAAGCTTTGGACGGGAGTCAACTAGCACCACACGGAATTGCTTTCCAAGCTCATGAGCATATAATAATATCATTTCAACAACGGAGGATGACCCATATGTGAGTAGAATATCACCATCTCTAATCTTTGTAACAGCATGCCCAACTATAACCTTATCTGCAATTACGATTTTCTCATTTATGAAACGATCAATATCAGATTGAAGACTAGACTTTGCTTCTGATTCTGACAGTGTATGTGGCAATTTGGCAATCCTGTTCTTCAAAAATTTAATAGCATTTCCCATGCTAATAGAAAGGGGCCTACATTCAATCAGAAATGACACATAAGAGCTGATTTTTGCTGTCAAATCTCGAACAAGAGCTTTTTCAGGGGGTGTAGAGTAGTCTTTGATTGCCTCTTGGAAAGCTAAAAGCATTGCAATACAACGAGCATTACCACCTGAGATAACCCCTGACAAATACTGAAGTCCAACCTGATGACATTTGCAAGCAAACAATTAGATAAGATGATCCTTTAAATAGTGTTACTCTGAGGAGCTCACATATTGCTAGCAAGTCAGGGAAACAAAGTACTATGTGCAACTACCATATATATAACACCGTGCATCAGAAAATGAAAATCATTATAAAAAAAAAAAAATATTAATCTAATTGATAATATATGATCATGGAAAATATGTATACTAAGGAGCTGATTGGATGTCCGACCCCGAAATCCCATGGGATTCATGGGTTGGGCCACAGCAACTAAGTTAGTCAGGCTGGGTTAGGCTCGTATTTATAAGAACCTAGAGAACTACTGGAACAGATCTTTTTTTCTCTCTATGGGATTCAGGCTGGACCATTATAATAGTTCTTTGAGTATTTATAAAGATAAGTCTAGTCCAGCCTCATTTAGCTAGTTGTCTTGGCCCAACCCACGAATTGGGATTTTGGGCCTAGACATCCAAACAGGCCGTAAAGAATATGAAAGTGAAAGGACAGCAAGATCATTAAATTATCAAGGAAAACAAGACTTACAGCAAGGTAGCTTTTCAGAAATTTGTTTCTCTTAGCAATAATTGCTTGATAAGTGCATATATACCAAAATAACTTGATAATACCAATAGAACCCCTGAAAAGGACATATAATGAGAAACCTACCATATAATGGACAGCGATATTTATTCCGTGATGGCATTTTATGCAAAATAGCTATCATAATGATATCAATTAAGCTATCAATGTTACCTTTTGATAGAAAAATGGAATGCTTTCTTTTAAAATTTCCTTTTTCTAATAGAGCAATTTGTTGTTCGTTTCAAGAGTAAACCTTTTGGTCCCTCACTTTCTTGCACATTTACAAATCTTTGCATGCATGAATACCTAACTGCAGGTATGCATTACACAGCCCTTGCATGAGAGGATATTCAACGGAAATAATGCCATTTGAAGAGGTAAGAAGTCAAAAACAAATCATACCTAATATATCTGGGTAGATGGAGAGGGGTAGGAAGGGAGAAATGGAGAGCTAGACTAGTCATAAGCATCCGCTATGCAACTTATAACATCTACAAGAATAAAATCAGTTCGATAATAGGCAGCCAGTATATCAGGTCTTAAATGTTACATCCATCCAAACACGCCAAGAAACAAATTATATAAGCTATCAGAGGTGCACTAAATCTAAGTAATGCAATGCATCTCTGCTGATGAATTCAAATATATGGAGAGTCTAAGAAATACCCAACTTTCTGAACAACAGCTTGGTAATGGCTAAACAAGTACCTTGTAAACAGAAGGATGCATTGGATCAAGTTGAAAAAACTTTGATTCAAGATCTGGAAGCTGAGTTCCATGTATATACTGAGGCAAATGCCTGAATAGTTCAACTCTATTTCTTGCTTCAGATTGATTTACCACTGCACGTCTTTTAGCCTTTTCAACCCGATGTTTATCATCAAATTGCATACGAGGGTGGGGAACATCCTTCTTTCTGTCTTTATCAGGAATGCGGTCTCCGACCTTCTTTTCAGAAGGTACAACTGGAGCTGTAACCTGAGGCCCATCTTTCTTTTGTGAAGAAGGTTTCACTACCTTACCTTGTTTTGAAGCAGGAAGTGCACCACCAGAAGAAGCAGAAGGCTTCACTGCTTCACCTATAATCATCACCAATGAAAACACATTTAATGAATTTTCAATAAGAAATATGGGATGAAGACATACATATTCAGGTGAGAACAATGAACATAATGCTGAAAAATGGAAAAGAAAAAAAAAATGAATGTGGATAAAGAACTAAGCTGACATTAATGGGCTTTTCAATTTTCAGGTGTCATCAAAATGAGTCTACACAAATCTAAAATAAATGAATTGTATGAAATACATGTTTGGTTGCCTTCTTCAAAACCTATGTCACAAAAATTGACATGCCATAAAACCTGAAAAGTGAGTTTTTTGAATAAAAGCCCACCCCCTCTTATTCAGAATACTTTTTCTGCATAAAATCAGGTTTTGTTATTATCTGTTTTGATAAGACAAGTAGATATATAAACAGCCCCTTCTTTAGCCCCCAAGCCGTATCACTTCCAACAAACCCACTAAGACTTTTTGAAGTGTTACTGATATGAAGGTAAAATAGCAGATATGCTCATAGCAGGAGCTTCAGAGGTCCTGAATATAGAAAAGATACAAAGCCCGGAAGCAGCATTTGATATATATTACTTCACACTTCCAAGTATTGGAAAAACAGTGATATTTGATATACCAATGGAGTTGTGAGGAAAGCTAGTTAATGAAAGAGTCCTCTAATCTAAGAAGGTCAATTATGAAGCAATAAAATTAATTACCATATGTAAATGGTGGAAAACAGTCTCTAAACAATTTTCCTGGCAGAACATGTAAGAAGGATTTGTATGCACCATTTTCCAAGTTGATTTTTCAGATTCTTGATCTAGGGATCCTTTAGTTCTCCACACAAGCAGCTCATGTTGAAGATAAACATATTATGACCGGAGAAAAGGTTTTCATAGGCTGGTATTGGGATGTCTTTGCACCTGAAGGAGCCTGGTACTCCAATAAATTCATCCAAAATATCTCTTAATGCTTGTAGATGTCACTTCCAAGAAACACAGGATTCTACTGGCTGTAGGGTTATAAGCAAAAGGCAACCCCTTCCCCCCTGCTCTCCCTTCCATATGTCTGTGAATAGCCTCAGGATTATGAACTGACCAAAGAAATATGGTAAATCTAGAAAGAACTTTGAATGACATGATCGGTGACAGTTTTCATATAGAGCTGAATAGTCATAAATTGCCAAGAAACTGCCTGAAGATGAGTGAAACAAAATGTTCCCTTCTTGGTTTAGGAAAAAAAAGGTGCAACCCCAACAAGGAATATCAAGGAAATTAAAATCTAAACAAATATTCGGCTTTTTTTAACAAAAGAAAAACAAAAATCTGGAGATAATATAGAGCAACACAAAGTCTTAAAATTGGAAAAATGGGCAAAAGAATGATCAAAAATAAAATGATATTACTGCTAATTACAGGGTGCTGTGCAGCAGAGTATGTGCACAAGTTGCCTATTTCAATTTAGCATTGAAAACAATTTACTTTCGATGGGCTAGCACAGTTCTCCAAATAAAGGATCCTAAGAATTTGGAAAGATACCTATCAAGCATACTCCACAATTTGGAAAAGAAATATTAAGGGACAGGAAGCAACACGGTGGGAACACAAAATCTGGACCAGGCATTACCATCTGGCCCTGGTGAGAAATTGGATGCATATGTTTTTGTTCATTCAACTCATCAAAGCTCTTTAACAAAGTTTTGCATCCTCCAATGGAAGTCTTTGATGTTCTAGATCCTCTACAAGCAAACAAATTGACCATATGATGGCATTATATAAGGGCCACACTAATTCGTGGACTGCTTGGGAGGGATACATCCAAGTTTATGTTGAAAAGCCATGAAAACCAGAAGTTTCTGGCACAAATATCAATAAACCAACCTTGTCAAGTTAAAATTACACCATTTTTGCATCATTCACAAGGAGAAAGAAAAGAACTATTGATACTTGAATTGCTAGGAATCTATGAAATATGAATCACTGAAATAGTTTCTCAATTTAATTAGAGATATCTTGGGCTTCTATTCAATCTCATTGATTTATCAAATCTTGGAGGCACCACCTATGACCTTTTTTCTCATGCAAATCAGATAAAAAGAACCAAAAGAAAATAATCGAGTTGCCAATGATATTGAAAAGGAAATACAATCCTATAAGTTCTTGAAACCTGCAGAAAAAGAACATCAACAGATAAAACTATCAAGACGGTTGAAAATACATGCACCCTATGATAGGCAACAGCAAGAATCCTATTTGACAAGTAGAAACGCAACAAGAATCCTACTTGAAAAGTAATATAGTGGGAGAGATGCTTTCTCCATGTGCAAATCAAAAAAAAGAAACTCTGACAAGGTTATGCTTCCAGGTTTAAGGGTCAAAAGGCAGAATGGATAGACCAAAGACAATGAAGCAAAATAAAAGCAGTTTAGAGGAATTTGCAAACAGCCAGACACTTTTCCACTTCATTGGGGATTTGCCCATCGAGAGGAACTAACAGCACAGCTGGATCTGCAGGTAGAATCCACATGAATGAGATAAGCTTTTTCATCTATGCACGCACAATGGTTTGGATGCTACAGGTTTGTATGATCTAAAAGAAATAAAAATCATCAGTTATCATGCTATTTTCTAGCTTTTCTGACAAAGTTATATCTCTGGTTAGCATCTATAGACAACTTCCTGGGAAACTTAAGCAGGATACTAAGAAATTCCTGCCTTCTTGTTAAATGCTCGTGATGAGTCAAAACAAGCTCTTCATAAGAACATGGCATCCATCATAAGCCATCTACATGTTAATAAAGATCAAAAAAGTTGAGACTATTCTCCACAATTCTTGTCAGCCATTTGAAAATGACATGAAACATGACTCATGCTCAATACACATGCAATGCATATGGTGTACATTTGGTGAACAGCTAGAGGCCCCATCCCTTGATATTCTCTAACAGAACATATAGATGTGAATGTTTGCTTTGTCTTCCTACATCTTGTTAAAGTGTCAAAAGGCAATAATATTATGTAGAGCATCTCCCGATGCCTCTTTCCCCTTAAAACATTTTAGCAGAAGCCCCCATAAAATTTTAACTCATTAAAGTAAATTCCTACCTCAAAAAAATTTATTTGACTCACTAGCTACTCTGTGAATGTGACAACTTATCTCAGAGCTTATGTCTGATTAATCCAGCCAAACTGAAGCACCTTTCTAAGACAAGACAAGCAACTTCATGTTTCACCAACTAGGATCATAATTAAAATTTACAAGATGTTTAGTAAATGTCAGCAATCAATTGTATGAAAATAGCCTGCAGTAATTTGTTGGCGGCAGCTGATTCAAGTTCTCAATAAACAGGACATGTACCTTTCCATTTTAAATGTACATGTAGAGCACTATGATGTTTTATCTTTTTTTTTTTTTTTGATAAAAAAAATACTATCAAAGTTTAATATAATACATCCTCAATCATGGTCTATCTGTACCGCCCCAAACAGCCCAGTTTAGGGCATACCAAACCATACCACCCCAATCCACTAGGTTCAGGCATACCAAACCGCGCTGCCCCAGAACCAGAATGGTTCAGCATCTCAGCATGAAATAAGGCCAAACCGGATCGTGCCAACCCGAAGCGGGTGGCTCAGCGTGGTTTAGGCACCATTCCACTTTAAATGATTGAGAGGGAAGCAGACAAGTTCTCCCATGCCTTATCTACCTCTCTCTATTTTTCTTCTCCACTCAAAAGTAGTGAAAAAAGAGGGAATTTTTGCAGATTTCCACTCAATCCAATCGAAAATTCGACAAAAGGCCTATTGTCCTTCCCTCTTCACCCTTTTTTCTTTTTCATAACAAGAAATCAACCAAAAAGGGGCGAAATGAGGGTAATCATGCCAACATCCATAAATGATCTATGCTAAGCAACAAAATTATAATTTTTTGTTCAGTATATCATTTTTTAGATAAAATATTTTGGATTAAAAATAATAATAAATAAAAAATAATCAAAAAATTTCAGAAAGATTGGTAATATGTTTGGGGTTATGCATGATACATGCAATCTAAATTTGATGGCAATTTATTTAACTTTAGGCATGATGAAGTGTCGTAATAAGCTAAGCTCAAATTTAAATAAATTTAAAAAAAATAAGTGGTGATTGGTGCATGACAAAATGCTCAACTAATCTGACTAAAATTAATTTTCTAGATATTTATAATTAGATATTAATTGATTAATTAAAAATTAAAGAAATAAAAATAAAACTTATGAAAATCTAGTATTATATATAGATAATTCAGAAGTATTTTTTGAACTAATAATATACTTCTTACATTAAAATGAAAATCAATTATTTTTAAATTAATTAAACAATAATCAATTAAAATAAAAAAATATCTAGCACCCCTATATATTAATCAAGCTTTCATGGCAATGCTTGGAACAACGATACTTGAGCCAAAATTCCTTTGGAATGAGCCACATCATATGACCCTTTCTATACAACAGTTCATTTCTTCTAGCGAGCGGAGGGACTTCTGACATAACAACACTTCAATTTATTATATAAAAATTAATTAGAAATATTTGAATAATGATATGAAAAATTAGTACTATGTACATATAATGTAGAAATATTTTTTGAAGCAATTCAATGTGCATTATTATGTAAATTCACTAACTTTGGAATAATTAATTATTAATCGATATAAAAATATATAATACAGAGAATTTCGTACTAAGCCGAGCCATCCAGTATATCCTGTACCATATCATACCGGATGCATACCGGTACGCCAAACCACCACGTACCAACACAAGCATATCATACCGTACCGCATACCGACAATACAGTGGATTTCATCGGTACAAGGTCCGACATTGAGACGGCAAACTTTGATATAATATATGTTTGTCAAATTTGCATAAATTGATCCACGAAGGAAGTAATCGGGGCATGATAGGTTGAGATAATGAGGTAACGCTTTCAGGCCAACACCGCTAGAGGTGCAGGTGGTGCGACATGGAGTTTGAAAGGAAGAAGTAACTAGGTTTTAGCTACATCCAGCCCGCAATTACCCCAATGTGTCTGTTTGTCAAAAATGCCTGTAGAAGACCTGCAAACTGATGAAAAAGCACTTTACCAATTTTAAAGCAAGTAAAGAAGTGCCGAGAAAAAGACGATCATTAAATTTCAGGTAGCATAGTCACCTTCATACCACTCAAGGAATCCGAAGGACTAAGAGGCATCAGATCCGAATGACATGGAAGAGATGCAAATTCAAGCTACGATACAAGAGGGCCTGAATGAGCAGTTGTGGAGGGAGGAGGTTGCTAGGCATCGGGCTATGTTTGAGCCCCATAATATGAGTTAGGTTCTGATACCAGGTCCACCAAGGAAGATCCAGTCTACAACAGAAACTCATTAATCAGAGAAGCTGTCGGTTGAAGCGATGGCTAGATACTCTATGTTTGGGGCCTTTGGCAGTAAGAAGGGGAAAGTCTAAAGACATACCAGCAGGGGTCTCCATTCATGATGCAAATCAGCATGTCTTTACAAGCGGAGATTCGAAGCAACAAAGAATTGATTTCATGCTTGTAAAGGATAAGAAAAAGGACATGCTGAGAGCTATTGTATCATAGTTTCACGTCAGCCACATCCCTACAAATGCAGCCAATAGCACACACTATTGATCTGCTATCAGGGTGCAGATCCTTCTAGGCCAAAAGATATATATAGTGAGCTGTTGAATAATAATGAGTTAGATAAATGGGTAGCTCCTACTAGCGCAAGTGGGACACCTACAAACTGACTTTAATATGTGATGATTAGATGGATCCAATAGATGAAGCATCATCAATTTCTTGACATATTGTGATATGAAAATATTTCTCCATAAGTCAGTTGATGCTTTAGATTAAATGCATGACGCACATGACATCCTTAGTTTGATGAAGTTCTTGACCAAATTGAGAAGCAGCATGATATGCAGGTGATCCTGAATAATAGACCAAGGTATAAGGCCGCCAATAAGATCCTGATGATCAGGCGGTCACATAATTTAGGAACCTCATGTGCAGCACGCTGCATAGATATGATATTGATAGACATCAAAAAGATTCATTAGTGAAGCAAATTATTGAAATAGCCCAATTCATTAACAGATTCATATGCAGCAACAAATGGGTTCTATCTTTGATGACGAAATAAATTGGGGGTGAGATAATGAGGCTCGCAGTCACCCGCTGTGCTGCAAATTACATTGCACTTGATAGCCTAATCCAAAAAAAAAAGCAAGCTTACATTAGATGTTCTTGAGTGCTGAGTGGCATGAGAGCAAATAGGCCCAAGCCAGCATGGAAGGCAGTCACATGGACTCATGGAGGGCTTAATCACAAGCCCACCGTTTTGGTAGCAAGTCAAGAGAATTGTTAAGACTATTGCACCATTATATCAAATGTTGATGGCCATGGATAGTGAAAGATATGCTCAAATAGCCTTCCTTTATAGCATGATGATGGTTGCTAGGACCGAGATCAAGTAGGCCTGCAGCATGCTCAAAGAGTACATTGATATAATGAGCAAAGGTGGGATTATTAGATGGGCAAATTACAACTAAAAGGTGATGGTTTGTTTGCGGAAGAATCATACAGATTATATTCAGGATATTCTATGATATGAAGAATCATGCAGATTATGCAGATGATATTCCAGATATTCTATAATATGAAGAATCATGCAAATTATGTTTTGAAGATTATGCATATCTGTTAGATACTCTGTGATATCAAGAATCATGCAGATTATATTCGGAAGATCATGCTAATATTATGCCAATCCTTGATATCTTCTTCCTTTTGTATTCTCTTATGTACATAGTCATAATTCTAGTCTAGATTCATTGTATCCCTTCTCTATTGTACTCTACTGTATTACCAAGAATTCATTGAAATCAAATACAGAAATAAACAATCATTCTTCACATCTTTTATGATATCAGAGCAGGACATTATTCTGCTCCTGTGGTCACCCTAGCGTAGCCACTGCTCATACACAGCCGCCGTGCAAATGCCACCGCTGCCCATATGCCGCTACTATCCTGTTTTTTTCACCATATCTGACGTCTCCTCCCAATCAACTCCGGACAGTGCAGATCCAATAAAAGATGTGAAAAATGATTGTTTATTTCTGTATTTGATTTCAATGAATTCTTGATGATACAGTAGAGTATAATTTATAGAGAAAGGATACAATGAATCTAGGCTAGAATTATGATTATGTACACGAGAATATAAAAGGAAAGAGATATCAAAAGATATCAAGGATCAGCATAATATTGGCATGGTCTTCAGAATATAATCCACATGATTCTTGATATCACAGAGTATCTAACAGATATACATAATCTTCATAACATAATCTGCATGATTCTTCATATCATAGAATATCTAGAATATAATCTACATTAAAAGACATGAAAAATGATTGTTTATTTCTATATTTGATTTCAATGAATTATTGATGATACAGTAGAGTACAATTTATAGAAAAAGAATACAATGAATCTTGGCTAGAATTATGACTGTACACAAGAGAATACAAAAGAAAGAAGATATCATGCTGATATTATGCCGATCGTTGATATCTCTTTTCTTTTGTATTCTCTTGTGTACATAGTCATAATTCTAGCCTAGATTTATTGTATCCCTTCTCTATAAATTGTATTCTACTGTATCACCAAGAATTCATTGAAATCAAATACAGAAATAAACAATCATTTTTTACGTCTTTTATTGTTCATTCTCATATTATTTACTCTTACAATAAAATTCAAATGCAATCATTCATTAATTAACTAAATCAATTGCAAAATGTATTGATAACCTAACCTCAACTCGAAGTTCCAACACACTATCCTAAGAATGGACATGGACGAGGAACTTTTGACGGCTCTGAGTAATATAATCCATAAGATGTGACCTGACTCGGTAATTGCTGCCTAATGTCCGAAAGAGGTAAGTTTAATGACATACAAGATCATTACTTTGTCGACTCTAGTGAATCATTGAGATCATATAATATGTATATGTTTTATAGACTCAAGCATTTAGAGAGAGCTCTCAGAGTTTGGCAATAGGTTATTCATGGCAAGCAAAGAGAGCATGCATTTAGGTATTTTTAGACACCAGCTATAACTAGTATAATGTTTTTTGATAAGTAATGTCTGATATGCAATTTGCTTAATTGCATTTGCAACTGAATGATGATTCGTTTTTGGCCAATCATCAAAAGTCTTAAGAAGGTTAGCAACCTGGATCCTCTCATCAATAGTCTCCTTCAATGGCGGGGAGCACAACTGGTCTACCTTCATCGCAATCCACAACAAGCAGAAGAATCACCTCGTATAGAAGCATTTGAATGACTTGGTGTATGTTCATTATAATCTGAGGCTCAAATTGAAGTGTATTGAAGCAAAAGTGGAGTTGAAGTATAATGATCCATATCACAATGATTTCACATACGATGACATGGATCTGATGATTGGTTGGCTGGAGAGCCAACAGCAACAACTAGAGCTTGATAAGTAAGGATCGCCTCCTTGACCGACTAATTTCACAACATGAGAAGATAGGACAGATGTAGAAAAATGAATAGAACATATACCACACTCACATCCAATCGAGCAGCCACAAAGATCAAGAGCTGATCATCATTGCAAAGCTCCATATCCAAGACATCCTTCCAAAGATTTGACAGAGAGAAGCCATCACAATACCCAATCTAGTCGGGCAACTATGGCCAATTAGGGTGGTCGGTGCAGTCAAACCACCCAACAGAGCTAGGTAGGCATATGCATCCAAGGAAAGAAGGCAATTCGTCGAATCAACAAGAAAAGAAAAGGAAAAGAAACTACAATTCCATTGGAGAAAGTGAATGAGGAGGTAGTTCGCTCTGATTCAGAGACCAATAAGCCCCCAAACGATTAGATGCTCAAATTGTCTTGCAATACCAACATGACAATGGTAGTTTGAGCGACGATGCAATTGGTGGCCAAGAAGGTAGCAGTGGACATCGCATGGCTGCATGACTCATAGCCTTAGGATCTTTGATTCAATAGTGAGTCCTAGTTCAATCATGCTATATAGGATAGAAACCACTAGGGATGGCAGCCGGATGGATTTTTTCGGATATCTGACCCATCCTAAACCCTAATAAGAACTATTTGGTAAAATCCTATAGGGTTTGGGATTTAAAATTAAAATCTGTTAGGTTGAGTTTGGTAACTGGCAATCTATCCAGATTGCTGGCAATTTAATGTGGTAATCTGGATTACTATGTTTGGCATGATTTTTGGATGGTAATCCGGATTATCTTGACAATCCAGATTGCCTCCCATATTGCCTCATGGGAGGCAATTTGGATTGTCTTAGGGAGGGGTAGCTATCCAAATTACCACTTCTTTGGCAATATTACAATAAAAATTTTGGACAAAACTATTCCTCAAAAAAATCACACAAAATCCATTGCCCAACCCTCTCCCCTCCCCCTCATCCCCTTTCATGTGTGCCCCCAGCCCGCGGCTCCTCCATCTCCCTTTGCGTACCCTTGTCCCCCACAACCCACCCGTGACTCCTCCACGCCCGTCCCCACCACCCCCATAGCTCCACACACGTCCGCCCCCTCCCTACCTCCCCAGTGCCCGTGGTTCCCCCCACCCCTCGGCTCGCCACTTCTCGTTACTTCTTACCAGAGAAAAAGAAGAGCACTAGGGCAAAATTATTGAGGGTATTTTGAAATTTTAATTTCACATTACCGGTAATCTAATTGTCATACTAAACATGTCAATCAAGATTTCTAATAATTTTACTGTAACATTATCTGTGTACCAAGCACGGTAATCAACATTATTGGCAATTTAATGATGGCAATCCATCTTGAAGGCAATCCACATTACCTTCCAAAATTGCTTGGCAATGCACCAAATGCAACCTTAGGGTTTGGGATTTGCACCTCGAGTACCCACTACCCAAACAAAATTATATAATATAATATATAATACATATATACATTTACAAAATTCTATAAAAGCATATATATTGTGAGGGGACTTGGGCCCCAAACCTCAAGGACATCTAACCTCCTCTACATTTACCATTAAGCTACAAAACTCATTTGCATTTAGATTGTTTGCCAAATTATTTAGACCCATTTTTAGTTGATATTATTCCCTTGATCTTTACTATTTTTATAACTTCAGGTTGGGTACCCAGCCCGATCCAAATAAAGATTAAGCGGGCAGGTTCAGGTGCCCAACGAATTTACCATTTTTTGATGGGGTGGGTTTGGGATTTTTAGGCAAACTTTTAATCAGGTTTAAGACGGGTTCGAATAGTAGAATTTTAAATGGGTTCAGGTATGGGTAGGACAAATTTTGTGGGTACCCTACCTGTTGCCATTCCTAGAAACCATGGTGCACAGTCTAGTAGAGCCGACAAGGATAGCATTTCATACAGGAGACAGATCCCTCAAGGTCATTCAAGACAGTGCTGCTACCGATGATCTCACACACGAAGTAAAATCCTTGGATACATCTGAGTCCTAGTCATACACAGAATTATATTCAACAAAGCCAAGCTATGACTAGCATGGATATCCTTCATCCAATGCATCATAATCAAGTGGCTCCTACCCTCCACAGCCTCAAGCAGCTTATACGATCTTCAGATGGTCAATCCAATATCAGGCAAAGGATCAGTATCAAGGTGGCTATCTAGTGGGTGTAGGTTATGAGGTGTAAGGATATGGGGTAGATTATCTAGAAAGTTGGAATAGTATCTTAAGCTCGAACTATCACTGCAATCCCAATGTCAACAAGGAATACAGGCACTCCACAAAATTTTAGATATTGGTACATATTTTGTGCTTTAAGTGCATTTGATATATATATATATATTCAATTATATGTACTCCTATACGTACTATATATATATATATATATATATATATATATATATATATATATTCAATTATATGTACTCCTATACGTACTCACATAGTCTATTAGTTACAACTCATTAATTGCACTTCAAGTCCATTTGATGACAAAGAAGTCACCAAAATAATATCAAAATCCTAAACTAAACAACCATAATGATTAAAACGGTAACTAAAAACAAAAAATTTAGAAACAAAAAAAAAATAGTGTACCAATCAGATGACTAGTAAGCTATATCATACCGAGCCTATACGATACCAAACAAGTATGACACCTAGCAAGGTATGCCATACCATATCAAACTAGACGGTATGGAATGTACTGTAACATACTGATTCTGTACCAGTACACTGCATGGGCGTGTATCGACACTCAATACATAAAACGGCCTCCATATTGCAACATAGTGGTAGGATGGCACCGATATGGGGCCCACTACCAAGACAGCATACCTTGATACCCAATACCAGTTCGGCAAACCTTGACCTTAATGTTTTGCATGCTCCTGACAATTGAATTGGTGCTACACAACTGTAATGTCAATTATCCGTTGATATTGTAAATTTTCTACTTCCTTGTCTCAATTATTTCCTAGAATATTTACATTATTTAGAACATGAGCTCCACATGATCATTATCACCTATTACCACAGTAGCAGACATTACTAACAAAATAGGACCAAATAACACTTAACATATTGCCATATAATGCGCTGCCTACTTTCAATAAGAATTGGCAATATAAATTGATAAAGGTTGTTTGAGGTAGAGTTTTGGCGCCCAACCAACCAGTAGTCACAAGTTTGCAATGCTTCACAAATCCTTTACCAATCTTGTTAATCAATGGTACAACACCCCTATCAGCTTTTCTTCCTGAGTAACTTCCGGCTATTTTGTATGGAGTATCCCTCTCCCCTTCCCAATACTTTGACACAATTTTGAGTCTCTCTCCAGTTCAACACCTCGTTGGACCTCGGTTCTTCCTTCCACATGCCTACAAAGTCTAAATCAGTTCCTTAATTATTTCTTTTAGCATACTCATTCTTCATCCACCTTTCTTGATTTGAGCAATAATCCATCTTAGCATTTTCTTGCTGCCCTCTACTTGTTTGAAGTAGCCCACATAAATATATGTGCTGATACATAAACACTACTCAGAAAAAAAGAACTCAATAAGAAAAGGCTGGTCGCTAAAGCAACCCAAAGAACACCTCAATCAGGTAATTGAAAATCAAGTCATAATACAGAACAGGTTTAATATGCATTAAAAACAGAAATTCTTATAAGAATAGTCTGTACAAGCAGCTTGACAATCAATTTATTTACATGAGAAATCTAAAATTATTTGGCAGCTTAAAAATGGTACATCAATATCAAATCACATAAGAATCTAATGATAAACTAATTGAGCAAAAACAATAAATGAATGAGTACAAAGAACAAATTGATCACCAGCCTCCTTTGCTGCAGCCTTCGCTGCACGCTGAGCCTCTTGAATGGCACGCCTCTCAGCTTTTGAGGTTTTCTGTTTCTGTGGCTTTGAAATCCCTTCATTCTGCACTTCAATCAAAGCTCCCCTATCTTTTTCTGCAAAATGTCACTCGTTGGAAGTAGGCAATTGCATTCCCTAAAATATTAGTCCACAACATAAAAGCTCTAAAGCAACATTTTGGGTTATAATCTATTTCAAAGAAAAACGTCAGAAGCACACAAATGCCTGTGAGACGCACTCAATATACGCATAGTTTGTATTATTTGTGGAAAGTAACTCAGAGTTGCTACTAGATTTTCATTAAATACCATTTACAGATTTGATTTTTTTAAAAAGATAATAAATTTGATATTTCTCTGAATGTGTTGGACAAAATCCAAGGAGTTATGTCCAAGGAAATAATTTTAGATTAAACAGAACTTTCTTCATAAACAAGCCAAAATATTTGTTAGCTTTGTTTATGTAGTCCAAGTTGTAACTGAGAAGGCCCAACACTCAACTGGATACAATACAGAGAAATCATGTCAATTGTTGATTGTTCTATTTCTAACTGGAATTCGCCAACCTATTTCAATTTAATTTATGAATTCCATTTTAATTACAGAAGATGTGCTCCTATTCAATGAGTCAGTGTGGGTGTCTTTTTACCAAAGATTGAACATGTAGCTTCGACACAAATAGCAAGTTACATACAGCATACTTTCGACAATTAACAGGTAAGCACATAAATTCCAATGTCTGTATTTTAACACCTTATTACTGAATTGCTGACTTGCTCTGCAAGATATACAGATGCATGTGTTAATGTTGTCCTTGGTCAAATCTAACCATATAAAATCAAGGAAACTTCTAATGTTGCTGCAAATTGGACACAGCCTATGACCTAACCAAGTTAGGCCTGATCTATTCACAGAGACTACCATGTCCGGTCCAGGTCAAAAGCTAACCAGTTCTAAAAGCCAAGTCAGGTCCAAGTTTTTAAATTTCTAACAGGCCCAGCCCAGGCTGGCCCAGCCCCTTTGTATATTACCTAGGTTTGTTTTTTTATGGTGCATTAATGGTGCCCAACCAACAAAACCCACTTAATGTTAAAAACACACAAAACCCTTCAAGCCCCAGACCCTTTCCCTTGAAGCCCTAAATCCTCTGTGCTTTCTCCCACGCAGCCAATCTTCTCTTCTTAGCCCTTTCAATTAGTAGCTCCATTCCTCCACCTCAGCCCTCAATGTCAGCACACCATTCCTCCACCTCAACCTTCCTCATTAATGGCTTCACTCCAACCCGGCCTTCCCCATTGGTAGCTCCATTCTCCACCTTGACCTTCTTGTAAAAAACTTCACTCCACCTCATTTATATCAACTCTCTACTCCAACTTGATGACTCAGCCTTTACCATCTCTCCTTTACCTCCTCCTTCCCATTTGTCTCTCCACTCCACCTCAACTATTGCAATCAATGGGTCAGCTTTGCCTGTCTCTACAACTGCGAACAGCTTAATCTCACCCCCTCTGCATTTCCATCCTAGACTATCTTCTCCTCCAAAGAAGCTTACACACTCCTTTCTACTCGAGTCTTTTGAAGAAGCTAGCTCATTACCAACAAGCACATAACAATGAGGAAACCTCCAGTGAGGCAATCTCACTGATCTTGGCCATCCTTACAAGCCCATTTTAGTAAACCCTAGTATGCTATAGATTGAGCGATTGGACATTAATTGGGATTTAAAGTTGGATTTTATAGTGAATAGTAATGAACACTTAACTGTTTTGTTTGTTTCACTTCTCTCCCTCTCTCTGTTGTGCATTCATGAAGGAAATTCATTCAGTAATTAGTAAGTTAGGCATGATATTGGTTGTTCTCCAAGACTTTGTATCATTAGCATCTTCTATATACTTTACCTTTATTGGCTGCCTTGTTTATTCGTCTGTTATATCATCTCCTTATCTTAATTGAGTGTTATATTTATATTCTCTATATCAAATATTTCAAGTGCACAGGGTGGTATTTTCTCAACTTGTTGAGCCTTCTAAGGATGGCGATAAATGAAGATCAACACTTTGGAAACATTTCAAAGAAAAAAGTGAAAGGAAAAGCTGAATGTGATTATTGTCATACTATTTTCTCAGCTAAACCTGAAAAGGGGACAAACCAGCTGGATCATCTCTTCACTGTTAATTTCGATGGTCATCCTAAATGGGCAATTGGAGCACAACAACTTTATGGTGTTCTCCCACCTCCCCAACAAACATCTTCACCTCAGGTTTTCATTTCCATCTATTGATACACATAACCATGTACCACTAATAGTTTAACATTTTCTGTAAATCTATTCATCGATTATGTCATTATGTGATGGCTGCTGTTTCGGGTTTTTCCATTCTGGAATTTCAAGTTTTGTTACATGGAATTCTAACCTTCTCCACCTCTATCATAGTATTCATATTTAAATTATGTCTTCCCATATTGACTCATCGAATTCATATGTTCTTGAATATTACTTTGGATGGAGGACAAGTTGACGTCAACTAATCTGAATATGGTTAGAGAAAATGGTTCTTATTAAAGTTCATTATTCTAGAGGAGTACTTACTGTGAAGTACTGTCAGTAATGGCAATCGTGGAAGTTGTGGCACTTTGTTCATATTGGGGTTGAAAATGATGCTCGATTGAAACAAACTCCAGATGGAATGTGGATCTTGTTCAAGTTGTTGTTAGTTTTTCTTATCACCAAACAGTTTCTTTTGTTTTGTTGTTGATCTATATTCTATCCTCCATATAGGATTACATATTTTTTTAATACAAGAAAGCAAGGCTATATATCATGAATGTCTACATAGGACAGCCCAAACCAAGATCCTGGCCACTGCAGATCTAATTAGAAGAAAATACTATCACTTCTTTTAGCCACCAATATGATCCTTCTTTTTAGCAGAGAATTATTACATATTTTAGTAGTTATTATCATTGTTAGCAATAGCACTCATGTTTATTTAGGATACAAGTGGGATCAATAACTTAGAAGATCATAGGTGACATTACAAGTTTACAACCAAAGCTACCGCCATCTTTAGTTTTTACTACCTTCACTTACACAACCACCTAAATATTTTGTTGTTGCTTTAGCTCAGCTCATCCTCCACCTTCTTCTCAAACTAATGCAACAGCTTTACAACAAACCACCTTAAAAACTTAATCACCCTCGTTCAAGTCATAGTTGTAACCCAGGATTCAGATCCCAATGGAACATCCCGTGACCTCCCATGGGACACCAGAATGACGTACCATCCCATGTGTTGGGACAGGCCATCCCGCTAGCTTCCTAGTGTCTCGATCGAGACGTCTTGGGACATTCTCTGTCCCAAATGTCGGGATTGGGTAGGACGGCGATGCATCCCGTTCTATGAAAAAATCAAAACAGCTCTATCCCACGGGATTTAAAACCTTGGTTCTAACCCAGTACTAACCCTAACCTGACCTCATTTTTAACCTCAACTCCTCCCCACCAATACCCAATTAAAGCAACTAATAACTTCTTGCCCTGATCCATGTCTCTATGCAACCCCTTTCATATCTTATCATCCCTCTTTCTAACACCATCTCTTTTAATTTCACCTCCTATACCTCCTTGCCAAGACTAAAAGTTTTGGCGACCTGTTCTGATTGAAATATAACAGCATTTGCCAACACCAATCAGAAGCAGATCAAAACCATTAGTCTTAGCTGGTTCTAGATAAGTATCACCCAGTTTTGATAGTTTCAAACAAAACCAACCAAAACTTTTTTTTTTGTTGGTTTAACAACTAAATAAGTTCAATGATTTCTAAAATTCATTATCTAATCTAGTTAATAGTTATAAATTAATTTAAGGCTCTAGTGGTCAAGCCAAGGTTTAACTTCATCTAAGCTTTGTTAATGGCAGGTAAGATGAATGTCTTTTAGTTATAAACACGTAAACAATATTTAAATGTCTTAATAGAACTAAATATGATGGTTAGCTATCTCATTACTATCCTCATCCTTATTAGTATTCCCAGACACACTATGATGATAATGGTCTATGTGACCCACCTTGCAACAATATATGGTACTAAATAGTGATAAGTAATTAATTTTGTGCTTTTATATGCTTGCCTTGTTAATTTACACTTGATTAAGAGTTTCACATTTAATGCATTAAGCTTCAACACGATTTAAGTGAAAGTTAAAAATACCAAAACTATAAAAGTTATCATCCTAGATAACTTAAAAAATAAAATGATGTGAAACAGCCTGCCTTGTTTTTTTACTTTTTATTGTTTTTTAACCAAAATTCCAAAACTCAAAATGAAACTACCGACATCAAAACTCTTAACTAGCGCAACAAAACTGAAACTGAGTTTTAAAAGCTCACCCTCCACTATAGCTAGGTGTTGGTGCAAAAATCCGCCTGCGTCGGAGAAGCTGGAGTCGAGGGAGTCGCGGTCGCCGCCGGGACCTGCAAAGGAAGTCTAAACCGAAGGTGGGGTTACTCCGGCAAGACCCTCCGACGCTCAAGTCAGTTCTCTGCCTCAACAAGAATGGAGTGCTCGAACGAAAATTTTAGCAGAATTTCTAGATAGAAAACGAGAGCTTATAGAATAACGTATCTGGGGTCCCCTTTTTATAGGCGGAGGGAGCAACAGACTGATAGCAATGTTTGTAACCGCCTCGTCGTGGGCCGCACGGGGCCAGGAAAAATTTATCATGAGAAATAATGGGATGGAGTCGTGGCTATCACCATGGCTCGCCACGTGGAATCAGTTGCGGAGAGCGGAGCGGCGTTCATTGTCGCGACTTGCCAGGGAGTAATGGAGCCGCGCAGCATCCGCCGCAGGGGGTGGAGCAGATTCGCGGCCATTACTGCGGCCTGCCGTGTGGAGCCTGTCGTGGGGGGTGGTGGAGCCGCGCAGAATCCGTCGCAGGGAGTGGAGCAGAGTCGTGGCCGTTGCTGTGGCCTGCTAGAGGGCCCAGGCCTGTCGACCAAAGTTCAGTTGGAGTCCGGTCTCCGTAGGAGCCCGGACGAGAATCATTTGTCGAGGAGTCTCGGCCAAGGCCGTTCGTGGTAGGGACTTGGAGTAGTTTGCTTGCAGTGGTAACTCAGAGTGGGTCGCTTGCAACAGGAGCTCGAAGTCCGACTCCCGTAGGAGTCCGGAGAGGTCTACTTGTGATTGGAGTCGCGGGCGGAGTCCGGACGAGGCCTTTCTGCAGCCGGAGTCGGGGACGAGGTCCGGCTTCCGTAGGAATCCGGGCGAAGTCTTCCCGCCGCTGGAGTCGGAGACGAGATCTGGTTCCCGTAGGAGCCCGGGCGAAGTCCACCTGCAATCAGAGTCAGGGGCGAAGTCCGGCTCTCTTAGGAGTCCGGACGAAGTTTACCAGCAGTCGAGGACGGAGCCCGGCTCCCGTAGGAGTCCGGACGAAGCCTTCCAGCAGCCGAGATCGGGGACGAGGTCCGGCTCCCGTAGGAGTCCGGGCGAAGTCTTCCCGCCGCTGGAGTCGGAGACGAGATCTGGCTCCCGTGGGAGCCCGAGCGAAGTCCACCTGCAATCAGAGTCAGGGGCGAAGTCCGGCTCTCTTAGGAGTCCGAACGAAGTTTACCAGCAGTCGAGGTCGAGGACGGAGCCCGGCTCCCGTAGGAGTCCGGGCGAAGCCTTCCAGCAGCCGAGATCGGGGACGAGGTCCGGCTCCCGTAGGAGTCCGGGCGAAGTCTTCCCGCCGCTGGAGTCGGAGACGAGATCTGGCTCCCGTGGGAGCCCGGGCGAAGTCCACCTGCAATCAGAGTCAGGGGCGAAGTCTGGCTCTCTTAGGAGTCCGGACGAAGTTTACCAGCAGTCGAGGTCGAGGACGGAGCCCGGCTCCCGTAGGAGTCCGGGCGAAGCCTTCCAGCAGCCGAGATCGGGGACGAGGTCC
This sequence comes from Elaeis guineensis, assembly GCF_000442705.2. Taxonomy (NCBI): domain Eukaryota; kingdom Viridiplantae; phylum Streptophyta; class Magnoliopsida; order Arecales; family Arecaceae; genus Elaeis; species Elaeis guineensis. The sequence goes on along the minus strand of NC_025998.2, from coordinate 111,907,388 downwards.
GGCTCCCGTAGGAGTCCGGGCGAAGTCTTCCCGCCGCTGGAGTCGCGGGCGGAGTCCGGCTCCCGTAAAAGTCCGGACGAGGCCTTTCTGCGGCCGGAGTCGGGGACGAGGTCCGACTTCCATAGGAGTCCGGGCAAAGTCTTCCCGCCGCTGGAGTCGGAGACGAGATCTGGCTCCCGTGGGAGCCCGGGCGAAGTCCACCTGCAATCAGAGTCAGGGGCGAAGTCCGGCTCTCTTAGGAGTCCGGACGAAGTTTACCAGCAGTCGAGATCGAGGACGGAGCCCGGCTCCCGTAGGAGTCCGGGCGAAGCCTTCCAGCAGCCGAGATCGGGGACGAGGTCCGGCTCCCGTAGGAGTCCGGGCGAAGTCTTCCCGCCGCTGGCGTCGGAGACGAGATCCGGCTCCCGTAAGAGTCCGAGCTGAGTCTTCCTGCAATTAGAGTTGTGGATGAAGTCCGGCTCCCGTAGGAGTTCGGACGAAGTTTACCTGTAAGTGAAGTCGTCGGCGGAGCCCGGCTCCCGTAGGAGTCTGGGCGAAGTCCGCCTGCAGCCGGAGTCGGGGACGAGGTCCGGTTCCCGTAGGAGTCCGGACGAAGTCTGATAGTTGTAGGAATCTGCCGTTGGTGAAGTTCAGCCGTTGACGAAGTCCAGGGTAGTTCGGATTGGAGTTGAACCTGGCCGGAAGAAGTCTGGAAGGGATTCGGGGAACAGCTGATAGCCGTAGAAGGTCGGCTGGCGGCGGAGATCAGTGAGCACTTGGGGCGGTTTAATAGACGACTGGGGGAACTCGTGTTGAAGGAGCTCGGGTGGTGCAGTGGGAGTTCGTCCGTCGGGGGAATTCAGTCAGCACTGCGGAAATCCGGCTGTTGGAGAAGTCCGGAGAGATACCATCTGCAGTCGAAAGCCGGAAGAGTCCTGGAAGGATCAATCCTGTCAATAACTTCGGCTGAGGGTATTTTATACCCAACACTAGGTATTACTACTGCTCTGATTTCTCACTCTCGCCCCCCCCTTAGCATGCATGATGCCTTCATTCCATCATTTAGCTATTTAGGTCTTACTACTTGACGTTTGTGGCATTATTATAACAAAAATAACTCATCAAGAATCACCTAGAAAAGATGGCATGCGTAGAGCCAGGTAAACTCATAATGGCAGAAATTATTCTAAAGTTTTGCTGTATAGTTGTTTGTCATTAATATATCAAAAATTGTGAATGCCTATGGAATTGAAAATTTCTAAAGTTTTGCCGTTGTTTGACATTAATATATCAAAAATTATGAATGCCTATGAAATCTAATACACACACACACACGCACGCACACACATATCTATATACATATACACATTTATACATATATACATATGTATACATATATACATACATATGTATACATATATACATACATATGTATACATATATATATATATGTAGACACATACATATATATATACACACACATATATATATATACATACACACACACACATATACATACATATATATATACACACACACACACACATATGTACATATATACATATATATATATACACACACACACACATGTGTGTGTGTGTGTGTATATATATATATGTATGTATGTATGAATATGTATATATATGTATATACAAACAGAGGCATCTACGTTGGTAGTGCCTCCGTTTGACATGTGGGGTTTTGGGAAAAGGCTCCGTTCGCCATATCACAATGCTCATGCGAAAGAGAAAAAAAAGAAAATTTCAATGGTTTCAAATGCATGACCGATCAAACCCCCCGATCTCGAAGTCATGGCTTAGAGAGAAATCCAAACCTTCCTCCGCCGTGGCCTCTTCTTCCAACAATCCTCCACCAGCCATCGCGGTCTTGGAGGAGGAGAAGACGAGATCGAATAACCTGCCGCCAGCAACAGGTGGGTCTTTGAAGAGGACCGAGGCGAAGCTCGTGAACAAGATGGGGCTACGGAGAGAGGCATCGTGGCAGCCGGCGAAGGCAGCAAGGAGGCAAAGGGCGGTAGGGAGGCCGTCAGTGGGGGGGAGAGAGAGAGGAGGAGGCAAAGGAGGGCAAGGAAAGAAGGAGAGCACAGAGATCGAAGGGGTTTTTTAGGTTCCGATTGGCATTTTCTCTTCCTCCCTATCATCACCGGCATCGGCCTTCCCCTCCTATCTCCCTCAAGTACTTTCCTTCCCATAGATCTGGTCTAAGCTTCCCTCTTTGGCCACTCCAAGCCTCCCACCTGATTGGGACTCCTATATTCTCTTCCTCCCTCTAGATGAGAAGTTGTCGAAGGTGATCGTGCCCGACAAGTGGAAGGAGGGCACCAGCAATACCACTGAAAGCAGCGGCCGCAAGATCAACAAGAACAAACTCCTGTCGAAGAAGCACAGGTTCTTCTTTTCTTCTTTCATCGAAGCTAATTTTTTTGTCCACCTACAAATCCCCTTTTCTTTTTCTGTTCTATTGTTTTTCGATCATTGTTATTGCAATTTATTTATTGTTTCTTTATAACATACAATGGATCCATTCAATTGTTTGTTTGGATATGGTTTTTATTACCTTTTGATTCTTCAAACTGAATTCAAGGGTAGTAGGCATTGAGCATCCCTCATATATGTTAATAAAAATGATAAACGAAGATATGAGGATGGAGCATTCATGCATACAAGAGGTTATTGCTGTAATTCTCTTGAATGAACCCTAAAAATACCCCCATTTTGAATAACCCCTCTCTCTCTCTCTCTTTGTGTGCGTATGTCCTCTTCTCCATATGTGTCTTTGATTCCTCGTTACCATACAAATTTCTCTTGGCAGAAGTGCAAGAGCATAATGCTCTACAACCAAGGAAAACAAAGGAAAGACAGAAAAAATTTAAGGGTAAAACCTTTCCCCACAGATTATTTTTTTTCACTTCTTTTTCTTTTCATTTCATTATCTTTTTCAGAGATCCGTGGGAAACGAGAGCACTTGAGAGAGATTAGAGGGGCTTCTTAGGTTCCAATTGGTTTTTTTTCCTGAAGGAGATGGGATTTTGTGCGAGTTGTGGCAGTGTGAGTTGGTCCCTTGAGGTTTTGAGATCTCTCGAACCTCCCCAAGCCCCGCATCCCATACATCGCATGGGGTTATGATCTAGTTGAAAATTTAATTTCTAAGCATTACTAACTTTACATATTGTGATGCAAAGTTCGCGGTCTCAATACCAGAATGCAATACCGTATGAAACTAGTACATAACAAACCTATTCTTTTTTTCATTTTTGAGGTTTTTGAGATTCTTTTATTTCATTTTGACTAGAAAATAGAGTTTTCTAAGTTTATTTTTGATGCTTAAATATAATAAATTTTAGGATAAATTATAGTGACACCCATCAAGTTTGGGCAAGAAATACTTTGACCCCAAATTTTTATTTTTTTTTTCAATGAGACAGCATTACTTACTTTTCCGTTGCAATGTGGCTCAACCATTTATCTCCATTAGAAATCATTATCACATGATCATCACACGATAACTTAATAGCACTATTATTTCTTAAATGCTCTATGCTTTTGTTTTCCTGTCGCCTCTCCACCGCCCTGGAACAATGCTTGCATCCTATCAGCATACTGCTCGATCTGAACGCCAATGATCAACACGTCCTCCTAGACCAACACATCATCCTCGGTGAGAGTGACCATGCTCTCAGTTGTCATGCCATATTGCCCGACATCCTCTTGGATGGCTTCCCGTGGTGGTGAAATTGCCTCAAAGGCTGCCTCTTGGAGGAGTGGCTATCTAGATTATCATTTTTTTGACAATATTGCAATAAAAATTTTGGACAAGATTATCCCTCAGAAAAATCACACAAAACCCATTGCCCAACCCTCCCCCCACCCCCTCCACATGTGCTCCCGACCCGCGGCTCCTCCATCTCTCTTTGCCTACCCAGGGCTCCTGCGCCCTTGTCCCCCACCACCACCACCCCTGGTGGCTTCTCCACGCCCATCCCCATCACCCCCACGGCTCCACACGCGCCCGCCCCCTCCCAACCCCCCCAGTGCCTACGGTTCCCCACACCCCTCAGCCCGCCACTTCTCCGCATCACCACCACACCCACATCACTCCCGTTACTTCTTATCACGAAAAAAGAAGAGCACCAAGGCAAAATTATTCGGGATATTTTGAAATTTTGATTTTATATTACCGATAATCTTATTGTCACACCAAACAATATCAATCAAGATTTTCAATAATTTTACTGCAACATTATCTGTATGTATCAAAGACAGTAATCAATATTACTGGCAATTTAATGGTGGCAATCTATCCTAAAGACAATCTACATTACCTTCCAAGATTGTCTGGCGATGCACCAAACGTAACCTAAGGGTCAACATAAAGGCACTCCCCATACTTAACGAACGTTACTCAATGGTTTGGAAGAATAGCTTAGACACAGGATGACCAAAGTTGTACATATAGAAAGGATATCTTCTAGTAATCATTGATTCAAAATATTTAAATGTTTGTTAAAGGGTACCCGATAGAGTTCAGTTATTACTAGGGGTAAAAAAAAAATTGCTTGCCAAAAGGAAGGCATTATTTGATAATGTCCTAGTGATTAGAAGAAAGAGAAATTTCTAATTATGACAAAAAAAATCCCTTTAATTTAGATACTGTACAAACTTTTATAAGTTGTTTCTCGTTATCAACACCACACCCCACCAATCATCTATCACCACTCCTAATTGATTACCAACATTCCATCACCAATGCCCAGCAACCATTCACTAAACAGTGCATCAGCACCAATCTTACCCACAAAATGCAATGGACAATCTTATTGCATATTAATGCTCCTTTTGGGGTATAAGATTTTAAGGAACTTTAAAAGGAGGAAAAAAAAACATGTTTTGATTTCGGGTCTTGTGATAGCATATTCATGATTCACTTATAAAAGTTATTTGACAAGATTGATGACTAAAAACAACTAATATTAGAGGCATTATGTTCAATGAACCAGAATTAATATGAGAAGAATTGATTTCTAATTCAAAAATATATGTTTTATCAATATAAAATCCTTTGAAAATATTCAAAGCCTCAATTCTCATAATATTCAAAACCCTGTGAAAGAAATCAAGGAACCCTTACCCTTACTTTCATGCCTAACACCTCCCTACCTCTTCCACCTCACACTCCTACAACTTAACCTTTAATAACTAATCTAACATTGTTAAAAACAGCAATTTTAGCTATTCTAGCAAAACTTCAATTTTCCTGGTTTTCATGGCTTCCAACATTTTATCATTTATCATCATTTCTCCCAAATTTCAAAAGCATGGATCACTAAAATTTACAATCAATTCAAACCCACTTCCAACATGTTGATACAAAAAAGAAAAGCACAGAAAACAAATTACACTTCTGCATTCATTGCACTAGACTGAACTGTAAACAATATGAAATTCATCATTCACTCCATGTCTCCACTGAACCATATTCTCAATGGCAGCCTCTACCAAAGTTTCAAACACTGAGGATCAATACCATATCAAGGCTCATACTGACAAATATGAAAATGAAGTCAAGCAATCTTTCCATCCAGAACAAAGTCAAATTGAACCAAGAATCTTGAGCCTACGCCGGGTGTACAAGCACATTTAACTTTTTGCCCATTTACCATCGCTCCGTGTTCTTCATCCAGTAGATGTTTCCAGCCATTGCAAGGAGATGAACAATAAAACACCTAGTCCCATAACTATTGGTTTGCACTTTTACCAGATATGGAAAGCAGTATACATGGTTATACAATGGTGATCCCCATGAGCTAATTGTTCTACACTTCTTATTTGCAGCTTGTTCCATGGGTTATGAGAGAGAACTTAGTTTTCGCATAGATATGCATCCTTTGATTGCTATTGCATATTCAGCTCCTATTGCAGCTGCTACCATTGTTTTCTTGATCAAGGAATAGCATAAATATGCCCCAAACACTTTCAGTACAACTTTATTTGGCCTACAAAACTTTAATTTTGAATGTTTATCATACTTTCTTGTTTAATTGTATGCTTTTAAGAAGGTGGAAACATCAAGTCGGTTGTCTTACTCAAGGTTTTCGTGTGTTCTGAACTATTAAACATGCAATAACTATCACATACATTACATATTTGCAACCTAAAATACATTTAAAAGACATAGGTATAGAAATTAGTTCCAAAATAATTTTGATCTTGGATTTATGCTCTTGGGCATGAATCCAATAACCAAATATTTCTATTTTCAATTTTGTAGAGTTTTTCTCTAATTTCATCAATTAGTTGCTAACAACTAAATTTAAAAAATACAAGGGATAAAATCAGCTAGACAAAATGAGTTTTCAGCCTAAAAATGGTTTAAATTGGTCCATCTGATGTGAAAAATCCTATAGCAACTTGTCCCATTTTCCTCTAATTTTTACCTTTAAATGGTTGAAAACCAAAAACATCACTTTTTAACCCACTTCCTGGCAGCACCTATATAACACACAATTTGGGTGTTACCTGAGTTGGGTTTGGGACAAACTAACATCCATCCATCATTGAACCTCTTGATTAATCCCTGGTTCAAACAACTTGGGGGCAGTTTGGATGGTACTAAACTCCCTATATTGAGAAAGCCTTTATATAGCACATATCGATGGGCACATGTTGAATCGCTCAAACTCACCCCCGACTTCTAAGTTCGAAACTCCTTCTCGCATGCCCTATCTAATGGAATCCTTAAAAATCTTCAACATCCTTGTAGGAGCCTCCTTTACTTTGGATAGATCAACAAAGGCACATCCACCTTCCTAATAGATAATCCCAGCTAGAATGACTAAACCTCCAATCTTAACCTGTACACATTCAGTCAAGAGATGCTTCAGATCTCCTTCAACTACCAAGCATCAAGGACTCCATAGTCATTTGAATCCAAAGCAGCAATAGTCCCAAAAGCCTAATGCTTTTTTATTCGGTTCTCCCATTAAGGAAGTCTGACTAGCATCCATTCCATCACCTCTGGATGTATAATCTAATACACAGAAAAAGATTAGACCTAGCCGTTATGAAAACAAATAAAGGAAAACTACCAAAAACACAAAGGAAGAAAACAAAATCTAATAAATAAACCGATCCACTCGAACCATTTTTCATCTCAAAGATGTGAATAATTCTAGTGTAGCAATCATCATCAATTTCAAATTTTTAATCTGTTCTGGGTCAAAACCCTAGAAAGCACATTCTAGTCTGCCCATCATCATTAATTTTAAATTCTTAATCAGCACAGGGCATTGCGGCATACCTGACACTCCAGGCAGTGCCTTCACCACCGAGGCAGTCGTCAGGCTGCTCTTTGGAGTGTTCCCGCCTCCGCCGCTGCCGCCGCCAGTGATCTTCATGGTCATCATCTCCCCGCTGCTCGACGGAAACGACGACGCGAACTTGCCCGAGCCACTCCTGCCGAGCCACGCAGATGTCGGCACCTCGTCGGAAAATTCGGAAACGGCGTCGAGCCGGCTGGAAGGCGATATCATTGGGGACGAGCCGAGGACAGACTCGGAGGGGTTGTAGCTCCCGATCGGGATCTGGACGGTGTCGCGGCGGAGCGGGGAGGCGGGGATGGGAACAGGGGAGGCGGCGGAGCGGGAGAGGGAAGGGAGGCCGTCGGCGGAGGAATGGCGGGGCGGGGGGATCATGACGGGAGAAAGGGAGCTCCCTGAGAGGGGGAGCTCGGGGGCGGGCGGGGAGGAGGAGCAGGCGTCGGTAGGGACGGAGTGGGAGCGGGCGGGCGGCCGGGTGGCGCCCGCGGGAACAAAGCCCACCTGCCGGACCTTGGGGTCGATAACCGTCCGCTGGCCTCGGCGGACGTCCATGGATCGGGCGGCGGCAACGGCGACGGTGGTCACCAGCGTTTGGAAGAGGGAAGGGTAATGGGGAAATGGGCTTCTGCCATGGATAAAATCATAAAACCATGGGGTGGGGTTAAGCTTTGGAAGGAAGTCTGTTGGAGTTGGACCTGGTGGACCTGAACCGGCTAGGTGGCGGCTAGTCCTGCGCGAAAGAAGAACTCAACTTCCTTCGCGCGAATCCACTGTTGGATTGCGCAATAGTCCCTTTGATACTGTGCAGGTGATCGATAGCAGGGGTGGCTGAACCGATCATAAATAAATAGATCGGATCAAAAAATAGTCAATTCAAATTCAAACTATTTATTAAATAAATCATAAATTCAAATTTGAATCCGATCTGATTATTAAATAGATAACTCGATCTGATCCATTTAATCTATTATTAAATAAATCAAATTAGATTAAACAGGTTAAATGGGTTAAACAGGTTAAACAGATCAAGTTAAATGGGTCAGAAACAGCTTAAACAGATTTTAAATAGGTTAAACAGGTCTTAAATGGATTTAACAGGTCGGATTAAATAGATCAGAAATAGGTTAAACAAGTTAAATAGGTTATCTGACTCAATCCAACCTAAATATTAAATGGGTTAAATGGGTTAAACAGATCATATATCTAAAATCCATATCCGTCCCAATTATTAAATAGGTTAAACGGATCGACTCATTTATAATTAAAACCCGTTTAGCCTAAATCCAAATCTGTTTATGGCGGGTCGAATACGGATTGGATTGGCGAGTCGGATCATATTTTACCAACCCTAATCAATGGGGGAGTTTGAAGTGCTCTGATATCTGTTCATCCAACGATCCAACCATCAACACTGTCAAAGAAGATCAATCATGCTTTCCCAAGGAAAGATACAAATTCAATTTTTCTGAAACTATTCAAATTATAACACTATCTTTTGTCTTATCTTTATTCTGTTTTATTTTAAATTGTGCTTGTTGCCACCAAACTCTAAAGAGTTGCTCGGTTATATATCGAATAAGTACATCTTACTCTCAATGGAGAATATACCTGTAAAAAATCTTCTTGTCAGAATTTTTCCAACAGAAAGACCCTCCGATATTTTATTAACCGAAGTTTAGAGAACAGATAGAGAAACCACAAAAACGAGGGCTTCTCAAGCCAGAAAAAAATTACTCTAATCCCTCTCTTACCTCCATTTATATAGAGATGGGATGTACCATTCCTTGAAGTACGGGAGCATGGGACTTACCGAATTCAATATAGATTTATTGGGTAGTTAATCTGGCCTACGATTTCTTAGTTATAAGCGGTTAATACTCTCGTCATGCATTGTACCTATTTCGCCGGCCTCTAATCTTCTGAGTTGTGGTTTTCGATTTCTTAGTAAATACTCGGTTGACATCCGAGTTAGATAGTTGATTTAATACTAATATAGTTGTCGGTTTATGAGTGGTCATGTTGCCTAACTAGTCTTCGAGCATTATCGCTAGTTGTTCAAGTAGGTCTAATAATGTAGACGATTGTCCATCCTCAATCGAATAAGAAAGTTAGATATCTACTGTGGTCATAATTCCGAATAAATGCCCCAATAATTGCCCCCCACTCCTAGGCCTGAAATGGTCTGAGGATGTCAGGCGATGGAAGTAAATCAGGTTTCGAATTTTGAGCTCAATTTCTGGCACATTTTTTGTGCATTGCCCCTCTGCATCGCCTCACATTTATTATCATCTCAAAAAGAAGCATCGGCCATTTTGTCATTTCGTGAGTCATAGGGCTGTTATGATTAGCAAGCTGCATGAAATGACATCCCATAATTATTCTAGGAGATTGAGCGATCCAAGTAATCATCCTCGGGCAGTTCACAAGTGGCCACACATCAATGCACTATTGGTCTGAGGATTTTTCTCAGAGACTCATCTCACATGACAAGATCATAGCGGTGGTGCATTGAATGGTCACTAGATTTATCAGCAAAAATTGATGCCACATGTCAAAATCGCCGAGGAGGATAGAATTGAATTTAAGGCACTGATCTCAGCCATTAGTTCCTTCCTTTAAGATTTTTTTTCTTTTTTACAGTCACTTTTTCCTGCTTCGGTTCCATAATTGAAGAGAAGTCTATCATTTTTTTCTCGTTAATTTGTGTCGAGGGTTCTACCTCCATCCATTTTATAAAATAGTTGATTGCGAATGATAATAAACTTTTATCATCTAGTAGCTAATGGAAATCGATCGAGAATGTCGACTCTCTATTAGACAAAAGACCATGGTGCCAAGATTGATGTTAGACAATTCGCCAGTTCTTGTTGAATAATGGCAAATTTTTGACATTGGTCATATTTTTGAACTAACTCAACCACATCTTGCCACATTGTCGGTCAATAATCCCCTTATTGAAGTAATTTATAAGCAATGACCAACCCCCTCCGATGATTGCCATAAATTTCTTCATGAACTTCTCAGATAATGTAGTCGGCTTCAGTGAGTCGAAGACACTTGAGCAAAGATAAAAAAAAAAGATCTTTTATAAAGTCGTCCTTCTATAAGCACGTATCGAAATGTTAGTCACTTTATTCAATGTGACTTCGAAGGATCTACCTGTAGAGTTCCGTCGGTAATGGATTAAAGCCAATTGACCACAAATCTAAGTCTCATCTTTTCAAGGTGGACTTCTATTTTTGGTTGGCTCAATTACTTAGTTAGTGGATCTGCCACGTTATCCACAGAGTCTACTCGATGCACCTCGACATGAGGTAGTCACGTACATTGCTGCTCTATGTGTTTGGACTTCTGGTGAGACCTTGGACTCTTTAGCAAGGGCTATGGTGCCATTATCTTTACAGTACTGTGTCAGTATGATATCCAGTTCTACAACTAACATTAGAGCCAAAATTCATCCTACACATCTACAATATATTCAGCCTCCATTGATCAAATATTCAAAACTCTTCTAATATATCAAACAAGAATACACCCTCAACTCGCAACTCAGAATCTCCTCCAAAGATCAAGAATAAATCCTTAGTCTTTCTTAAGTACTTAAGGATATTCTTCACAGTTATCCAATGCTCCTTGCCCAAATTCGACTGATATCTACTTGTGACACTCACAGCAAGGGCAATATCATGTCAAGTATATAGCATGGCATACATGAAGCTCCCTATAGTCGAGGTGTAAGGAATCCTACTCATGCACTGCACCTCCTCAGATGTGGTCAAACACATTGTCTTGGAGAGATTAATACCATGCCTAAGAGGTAAGAGACCTCTTTTGGAGTTTTTCATGCTGAATCTCTTCAGCAGCTTCTCTATATACAGCTTTTATGACAGGCCAAGCATCCGTTTAGGTCTATCCCTATAGACTTTTATTTCGAGAATATAGGATGCTTTTCCTAGGTCTTTCATGAAGAATTTCTTGAACAACCATCTTTTGACTGTGGTCAGCATGAGAATATCATTTTCAATGAGAAGAATATCATCCACGTACAGTACGAGGAAGGTGATTGCACTCCCACTGACCCTCTTATATGCACAAGGTTCTTCTTCATTTTTGATGAAATCAAATAACTTGATTGCCTCATCAAAATGATGGTTCCAACTCCGAGAAGCCTGCTTTAATCCGTATATAGACCTTTGCAACTTGCAGACTCTGTGTTCACCATCATTGGACATAAAACCTATAGACTGCTCTATATAGATATCTTCTTCAAGATATCCATTCAGGAAGATAGTTTTCATATCCATCTATCAGATTTCATAATCGTAATAAGCTGTAACAGCAAGCAGAGTGCGGATGAATTTCAGCATGGCTACAGGTGAGGAGGTTTTCTGATAGTCAATACCTTCACGCTGACTATAACCTTTAGCCACAAGTCTAGCTTTATAGGTCTCTACCTTACCATCGGCACCTATCTTCCTTTTATAGATCCATTTACATCCAATAGGTACAATGCCCTCAAGTGGATCCACTAAAGTCCAAATTTGGTTCAAGTGCATCGAGTCAATTTCTGACTTCATTGTATCTAACCACTTTTCAAAATCGATGTCAGACATCATTTCGTCAAAGGTATTAGGATCATCAGTATGACCCCTATCTCCCATAAGGAACATTTCCTTCACTTCCTCTATAAGCATACCCATGTACCTTTCAGGAGGTCTGAAGACCCTATTAGATCTACAAGAAGGTAGAGGAACATCAACTATTGGCTCATGGACTGCGGGTTCTTGAGGATCTATAGCTCTAGACTTTTCAGAGATCTTCTCTTCGAGTTTCACTAACCTCCCACTGCTGCCATCTTGGATAAACTATTTTTTTAGGAACATGGTATTTCAACTCACAATCACATTATGGTCTTGTGAAAAGGAGTAGTATCTCATGGATTCTTTTGGATACCCTATAAAGTGAGCTATAATAGATCTATCCTCCAACTTTTCCACCATCTGTCTCTTGATATAGGCCGGACATCCCCAAGTCTTAAGATAACCCAGACTCGGCTTCTTACTGAACCATATCTTATACGGTATGGTAGGAACGGACTTTGAAGAAATTCTATTTAACAAGTGAATGGAAGTTAACGAGACATATCTCCAAAAAAATAAGGATAGATTAGTGAAGCTCATCATGGATTTGACCATATCCAATAGGGTCCTGTTCCTCCTTTCGGATATCACGTTGAGCTGATGTGTTCCAGGAGGGGTCCATTGAGAGACTATGCCATTGTCCTTAAGATATGTCAGAAAATTTCAATTAAGATATTCACCTCTTCGATCAGATCGAAGAACCTTAATGGGTTTACCTGTCTGCTTCTCTACTCCATGTCTGAATTCTTTGAACTTTTCAAAGGCCTCAAACTTGTGTTTCATTAGATACACATACCCATACCTAGACAAATTATCGGTAAAGATAATAAAGTAGGTATAACCATCCCTGGCCTGCACATTGAATGGCCTACACACATCGATGTGTACCAGAGTGAGTAACTCTGTGGCCCTTTCCCCATGTCCTACAAGGATAACTTGGCCATCTTTCCTCAAAGACAGGATTCACAAGCTGGATACGACTCTGGATTAAGAGAGCCAAGGATTCCATCTTTTTCTAGTCTGTTTATCCTGTCCTCTCCAATATGGCTTAATCTATGGTGCCACAAGTACTTCTGGTTAATCATATCTCTGGATCTCTTTTGACCTACGACACTCGCTATTTACTTGTTTAGGTTCACATTCGCATCAACATGCAAGTGATAAAAACTATCAATTAAAAGACTCCATGCAACCAATTTATTTTATAAATAAATAGAACAAAAGTTTTTATTGAAACAAATTTTAAAACCTTCCTGTATTAGCACAGATACAGAAATTAAATTCTGACTAGCTACAGGAATATAATAATAGTCTTTCAAATCTAATCTAATGTCAGACGGTAATCGAAGAGGATAAGTGCCAATGGCCTCTGCAGCAACCTTTGCTCCATTACCGATCTGAAGGATCATATCACCTTTTCTCAACCTCCTACTTTCTATCAGACCCTGTATTGAGGTATATATATGAGCACTCGAGTCAGAGTCCAATATCCAACTAGAAGTAGAAGAAACTGTAAGGTTAGATTCAATTACGAGCATACCTTCGAAAAGTTTATTATCCTTTTTGGTCTTTAGGCTCTCTAGGTATTTTGGACAGTTTCTCCTCCAGTAGCTTTCAGCATGATAGTGGAAACACTTTCCCTTTGTCTCAGCCTTCTTTGGACCATCCTTCTTCGCTTGCTCTCTTTCTTCTGCTTCTTTAAAGATTTAGCCTTCTTCCTTCCAACAGACTTTCTCTTAGAAGAAGAAATCTACTTCACAGCAAGAATAGTACCTCTTGAACTCTTCAAGGTACCCTCCATTGTGACCAATATATTGACAAGTTCGAGAATAGTGTAGTCAAGTTTGTTCATATGAAAATTTATGATGAATTGACTATATGAACTGGTAAGGGATTGAAGGATCAGATCCACCTGTAATTTATTTTGCATATCAAGCCCGAGCTTCTCAAGCTCCTCAATATCCTTGATCCCTATCATACAGTGCTCATGGATAGACTGCCCCTCGCGTATCTTAAGGTTGAAGAGTCTCTTGGACACTTTGAAGCGCACAGTATGGCTCTACTCACCATACAACTCTTATAGATGAGTGATCATGATTTGGGTAGTGGGCATATGCTCGTGCTGACTTTGCAACTCGTTTGACATAGATGCCAGCACATAGCACTTGACCTGACTATCTTTATTCATTCACTTCTCAAAAGCAGCTCTCTACTCAGCAGTAGGATGGTTTGGTAACACAACGGGATCCTGATCGAGAATGTAGCTTATCTTTTTCGAAGTCAGGACAATCCTGAGGTTTCAAAGCCACTCTTTAAAATTATTACCAGTTAAATGATTAGTTTCAAGGATGCAAGCTAGAGGGTTTGAGGCTGACATGATGGTTTAACTGCGAGAGTAGAGATTCAAGTTAGACTTTTGTACTTAATATTTTAATTTACTTTTAAGGACTTTAAGATGCAAATAATGACTCCCATTAATTTTTTAGATCCCTCCACTCTTCGAGAAGGAAACAGAAATCCTAACGTGGTAAAAGATTCCTAGTGGGTGCTGCGGTCCCATCGATGACATGCACCTCATCTAACAGTTATTGGTAACATACACACCGATGCGCAGGTAACTCTTTGCCTAGATGCTTCACTAAGCATGTTGTGGCTACTTGGTCTCTAAGTCATATGGGCTCACCTAACAATTATTACCCACACTTCTTAGTTAAGCCAGACCCACCATTCACAAGCAGGTGTAAGGCCATCATTGGGTCTCTCATCTAATAGTAATTGGGTCCAACCCCATCCTTACTCTGGAGTAACTCTTTGCTAATAGAGTGGTTGCATGTTTCCAATGCAATTGAACCACTGTGACCAACCGAGAACAATCAACGTCGGTAACATGCCCGCACATCTACAATGGGAAAAGACCTATGGACTTAATATTTATGAAAAGATTTGGATTTAGGTCTCATCTAATCAGTCATCATATGACCGATCTAACTAGCATAGGCTAAACTAAAATGTTAAGCAACCTAATTTAAGACCTAATCTTTCAAATTGGCCACGTAAATGAAGAACGATAGGGGTCCCCCCGTTGCCTTCCTTAGATACCAATGAATTGGACAGGTCGGCTAACGGAACCAATTAAATAACCATATCTCATTAACTTATCTTAGACACCAATAGATCTATTGATCAGAATTGATTAGCTTAAGTGTATCAGGCTCAAACCAACGAGCCAAATTAAGTGAAGGAAAAATCACCTTTTTCCTTGTAGGATCTTTTAGATTTCATCAAATCTGAGACGAAATAATTTTAAAAATTTTATCCTATATTTATTTTAGATCTAAATCTTTAGATCTAATTTTATTATCTGATATTGATTTTAAAATAAATCTAAAAATATGAGGAAACATGAAATACCTCAAGGGTAATCT
Organism: Elaeis guineensis; assembly: GCF_000442705.2. Lineage (NCBI taxonomy): Eukaryota > Viridiplantae > Streptophyta > Magnoliopsida > Arecales > Arecaceae > Elaeis > Elaeis guineensis. The sequence goes on along the minus strand of NC_025998.2, from coordinate 111,892,008 downwards.
GATTACCCTGTAGATGATCGCAGCAAGCCTGAGGTTTTGATTTAGCCACGCAATTGTCTGGCCTCTACCAGTATCCACTCAGGCAGAATCTAGATCATCTTCTCCTTGCGAATCTTTGCTCCAAAAATCAAAACTAAATCTGATTAGGAAGATCTTCAAAAGTCTTCCTGAAATTGGAGCAGCAGCTTGTCGAAGAACTCCTGCAGCCTTCCTGTTCAAGGCGTCACCACACCTTGATCTTGCACCAGATGGACGTCCAACTCCTTGGATGTAAACAGGAGAGGGAGAGCTATAGATGGGACATAGAGAAGAGGAAAGGGGGTGGCAGCTTTGATGGGTTCAGCATAATCACATAAAACCCTAGGCGCAGACAGGGTTTATATAGACCCTGCTGCGCTGCGCAGTGCCACATCATTCGACCAATCAAAAAATTTTAATAAATTCAAAAAAATTTTGATTGGTGGAGTGATGTCATCTGATCACATCAGATAAGAATTCTCACTCTCTCTCCTATGTTGGCACCATCTTTGGATAAGCACAAAGGAAGGTTGGCACCAACAAGTCCATGTTGATCAAGACTCTCCATCCTTATCCACTTGGGGCGTCCACTTAATCCAATTGGGCTCACGCCATAATCTGATTATGGTGCCTAATTTAATGTAAATTTGGCATGTGGACACTCCACCAAAATTTTTCAATGAGCTCTTGCCAAGTGACCTTCAGTTTAAGACCCATATGTCAACATTTGATAGATGTCCTAAAATAAAAATGGCAGGTGACAGAAATTAGCAGGTATTATCTTAAATTCATCTCATGAATTAAGACAAGACTTTTTTGAGCTGGACAAGCTTCATTTAGATTGAGAGAAACTTTCTCAAGATTCTCTGGGTGAGTCAAATCACATTTGGCTCAGTCGAGATAGAAAAGATTACACGAGGAGAAAGTTAGGCTCAATCGTGTGCTAGCACGATTTTCTTGAACCTAATTGGATCTAATCCAAATCAATTAGGCTAGCCCAATTGATGACATCCAGATCCTAATCCTTGTTAGTGTGACCCAGTTAGGTTCAATTCTGTATGGTAATGAGACATATCGTGATCTCATCATCGACATCATCGAAACTTCTTTCGATGGACCAGAACTCTTTTGATTCATACAATTAGAATGATCGATCATCAAGATCATTCTAATTGCTCTCAAAATCTATCAGTGACACCTAGCAGTATATGGTGACAACCCATCAGAACTGAAGATGAACCTCTCGGTGCAGCTACCTGTGTAATTGAGTTCCTCTATTATGAGTTCCGACTGAATTAGGGTTAAGGTGAACTCGTCAAACCCAACATCAGTCATATGAGTTAATCGATCGATCTGAGTCTGATGTGAAACCCTAATGAAAAATTCTTTTCCATTATTTCACTCTGCCATGGCCATGGGCTTAAGGACTCGATCTTTCGATCATCATAGGACTACTCCTCTCATCTACCGAGGTTGATAGATCTCATCTTGGTGCGACCTAGTTCCTACAATGAATATGCTACAGCCAACATACACCTCTGAGTTCTGAATGGCTAGGAGACCGAGTTATGGTATAGTCAAACTATAACATACTCAAGGTGAACTGTCGATGCACCTCAGATCAAAGAACTAAACACACAACTACAGCATCGAGCTAGTCATCGATGAGAAGGTAGACTTCTTTATGACTGCTCGAGGTGGTCACGCTCAGTACTCTCATTCTCAATGAATACCTATATTCTCACTTCGGTGTCTCCACACCGTAGACTCAAGACACATCTACCCTAAGAAAGTGATCATACACCAACCTTTCGGATCGATCACCATCCTTATGATGATCCTATGGTCAGCAGTTGTTTATGAGTTAGTTATGTAAATTCATGCCTTAAATTTTCAACTCTTGAAAATATGAATTTATATTCTTACTAACTCAAAGGATGTATCACAGACACAATGTACACAATGTGATAGAAGAATAACCCATTTATTGATTTATAGTCAAAATTATAAATTTACCCTTAGATTTGTATAGGAATGTGTCAGCCAATCTGGCATCTAGGGTACTCATCTAACAAACTCCCACTTGACCTAATGCCAATTGGCTACATATCTAAGTCCCATCTTCTCAAGGTGGGCTTCAATCTTTTGCTGGCCTAATGGCTTTGTCAGTGGGTCTGCCATATTGTTTGTGGAGTCGACTCTCTTAACCTCGACATAACTTTTTTCGAGATAATCACGGATCAGATGGAATCGCCGCTCGATGTGTTTGGACTTCTGGTGAGATCTTAGCTCCTTAGCTAGGGCTATGGTGCCATTATTGTCGCAGTAAAGAGGGATGGCATCCGATGACATCACTCCAAGCTCCACGGCAAACTTCTTGTACCAGAATGCCTCCTTCATAGCTTCCAATGCAGCAATATGCTCTACCTTCATGGTGGAATCAGCAATCACCGTCTGCTTGAAACTCTTCCAGCTAACTACACCACCATTGCAAATGAATAGACTCTCAGATGTCGATTTTCGATCATCTATATCAGACATAAAATCTGAATCTGTATATCCCTGAATCTGGAGTTCTCCATTCTCAAAGACTAAAAATATATCCTTAGTCCTTCTCAAGTACTTAAGGATATATTTCACAGAAGTCCAGTGCTCTTCACCTAGATTTGACTGATATCTGCTTGTGACACTCACAGCATGGGCTATATCAGGTCGTGTATATAGCATGGCATACATGAGGCTGCCTATTGCCGAAGCATAAGGAATTTTGCTCATGCGTTCAATCTCCTCAGGTGTGCTAGGACATATCTTCTTGGAGAGATGAATGCCATGTCTAAAAGGTACTAAATCTCTTTTAGAGTTTTCCATGCTAAACTTTTTTAGCACCTCCTCTATGTACTGTAGGAAAATTCAGTGCAGGGGTAAAATGGTAATTTTAAAACTTTTTCAAAATCACTATTTTACAGTGGAAGTTATTAATTAATCTAATTAATTAACATAAATTTATCTTACACTAGGATCTAAATATGATATATAGCATGCATTCATTTAAATTTGAAATTCAAATACGAACAGTAAACACTTTACTGTAATATGTTCCGAACACAATACCTTTGTGCGGATAGTTGATCGTCGCAATCTGATCACCGTCGGGAGAGTCTGATCGTCGACGTAGCCACACAGCATGTCTGATCTCTGCGGATCATCCACACGAAGCTCCCGATTTGATCGACTCCTCACGAGTGCTAGCTCGTGGTAGAGCCCTTTTGATGACTGATGCTGATCGAACTCCTTCGATCGATGTCTGTCGATTCTTTGGACACTCCAGATCATCAACAGATGTGCTTGAGAGGATGTTGAAGATCTTCCAGAGATTTTGTGGGCTCACAACACTCATAGCTCACTTTCTCACTTCCCGAATCCCAGGCTAAAACTCTAGGAAACTTATCGGAAACCTTGCACCCACTTTTCTTTCTTTTCTTTCTTTTTCTCTTGGAAGGATATGGACTTCCTTCTCACGCACAAGACTTCTCACGCCCCAAAATTTTTCTTCAAAAATCTTCTTCTTCATGCACACCCCACTCTTCTCCTCCTTTTATAACAATGTCAAACATCTTATCCAAAAAAAAAGGATAAAGATGAGTAATTGCACATTTGAATTCAAATCAAATTTTGAATTCAAATGGACACCAACTCATCCCTTATCCACTAAAGGCATGAGGCATGGCTTAAATTGTGCATGGAGTGATTTCATGAGAAATTTTTTCTCATGTAATAAATAGGGCGTAAAAAAAGGGATAAGGTGCAAAGATTAATTGCCCATTCAAATTCAAACTTTATTTTGAATTTGAATGGCCAACCAATCATCCTTATCCATTCATTTGGCACATTAAAGTGGGGCGTGGAGAGGGCTTGGCGTGAGAAAAAAATTCATGAGAAGTTTCTTCTCATGAATTCAAATGGGTGCAATGGAAGTGAGGTGGCGCATGGAGATTGGGTCAAGGTGGTTTAATTATTTAAACCAACCTAATTGAACCAAATAAGTTAGGTCCAATTAGACTAATTTAAATCCAACTTAATTAGGCTTAATTAGGCTCAATAAAATCTTAATCAAATCAAAAATTGACTAAGTCCAACCCCTGATCAAATCAGGGACCAAACGATCTCGACGATTAGGTCAACTCTTAACCTAATCGGGTCAAACCTAACTGTATCCAATTCAATTGGACTTGATCTAAAAATAATTACTCAATCAAATTGAGTTAATTAGTGATCAAATTACTAATTAAATCTCTCATAAATACTGAGTCCAAATTCGATGGGCAATCAGATATCAGAATTCATCGATATGTAAACCTGATCGAAAAGTCCCAACCAGTGGGACTCTTGACCCCGGTACCCATAATGTGTGAAACTCGTGATCAGAGAATCCTGATTTTCGATCACTAAGTCTCAAACATGTAAGATTCTACATCAGCCATCAGATCAGATAGGAACCTCTAATGAGTGTGACCCCGCAGGTTCGAACCTAAGCCGGTAGCACAGGAACCAATTTCTGTACTAATCGAAGTGACCATCTAACAATGATATCCGACGTTCGGATAGGTCGAAGAGTCACAATCGCAACACTCAGAACCTACTTGAATATGGTTACTGTATAATTCATCCTTTTGACCCCTGTGTTTAGGATGACTCAGGGTTAAACTGTCAACCCTGATCAGATCATCCGAATCGTGCTCAACTCAAACAGTCCTGTGACTCCTCACAAGGATTATCCTGGCCAAAATTTTGTTAAATTGAAATATGACTATACACAGCTCCTAAATTGGAGTGGTCAATCCCATCTTGACACACGCACCGACAAGTCAAGTACTTGACTACACCCAGCAATCTTCCATCACTGAATTAAAAATTCAGGGAGTCTAGTGCCTAAGTGCAGTAAGTTGCTTGCAAGTCACCGTGACGGTCTCAGATCGGAGAGATATTTATATCCATATTCCATCGAAGTAAATCTTGACAGCAAAAATAGCTCCAGAGTCGGTCACGTTCAGTGCAGATGTACCCTTACATCTCACCTGTATGCCATACCAGTGTCTCCACACTCATTGGTTAAGAGGACAACCAACCTATATGGCACACAACGACCTATGCTTGATAAACATTGTCATCCTTGGTAACAACGTATCATTTGGTCGCGAACAGATTTAAAGACTAAACAACAAATTTTCTTTTGTCGAGTCTAAATAGTCCTAAAGACTTCACCACAACATAGGAGTTCATTAGAAGATGAAATATTTTGTGATGAAAAATACCAAAATAATTTTTATTAATTCATAATTCATGTACAAATATAAAAATAAGCACAATCATCAACAGACTGACGATTGACTTTGGGACACTATTCCCAACAATCTTCCACTTGGTCTAAAGCCAATCGGTGCAGTATCTAATACCCATCTTCAACTTGTAGTTGTCGAACTCCTTCACCGCAATGGCTTTAGTGAATAGGTCAGCTAGGTTCTCCTTTCCGTCGATCTTCTAAAGATCGACGTCACCTCGATCCATAATTTCTCGGATGAGATGGTAGTGGCGCAGAATATGCTTCATCTGCTGGTGTGCCTTTGGTTCCTTCGCCTGAGCAATGGTTCCAGAGCTGTCACAGTATAACAGAACTAGACCAACAAGGGAGGGTGCTACTCCGAGCTCGATGATGAATTTTCTCAGCCACACCACTTCTTTGGCAGCATTTGATGCGGCGACATACTCTGCCTCACAAACTGAATCAGCCACTGTGTGCTGCTTGGAACTTTTTCAGCAGATAGCCCCACCATTAAGGGTAAAAATAAATCCTGACACACTTTTGCTGTTATCATGATCAGACTGGAAATTAGAGTCTGTAAACCCTATAAGTCTCAAGTTCGATTTACCATAAACAAGCCACTGGTCCTTAGTATTTCTTAAATACTTCAGGATGGTTTTAACAACCTTCCAGTGATTCTTCCCTGGATCAGATTGGTATCTACTCACTACCCCTAGTGAGTATGCCACATCTGATCGTGTACATGTCATGGCGTACATGATAGATCCCACTACCGAAGCATATGAAATCCTATCCATACGCTCTCTCTTGAGATGTTGTCGGACAATCTCTCTTCGAGAGAGAAATTCCATGGCCTATCGAAAGATAGCCTTTCTTGAAATTCTCCATGCTGAACCTCTTCAGTATAGTATCAATGTACGTGGACTGAGATAAACCAAGCAACCTTTTAGATCTATCCCTATAGATCCTCATCCCTAGGATGTAGGAAGCTTCTCCCAGATCTTTCATGGAGAACTGTGACGACAGCCAAATCTTTATTCCCTGTAATGCAGGGACATCATTCAGGATTAAGAGAATGTCATCCATATACAATATAAGAAATACTACTGCTGGACCATTAGCCCACTTATAAATGCATGACTCTTTTCCATTCTTAACGAAGCTATACGTCTTGATCGTCTTATCAAAACGTATGTTCCAACTCCGTGATGCTTGCTTAAGTCCATAAATGGACCTCTGTAGCCTGCACACTTTAGACTCATCTATGGATGTGAATCCTTCAGGTTGTATCATATACACCTCTTCATCCAGCTCTCCATTTAGGAAAGCTGTCTTCATATCCATCTGTCAGATTTCATAGTCCAGATGGACAGCTATCGCAAGCATAATTCGAATGGATTTGAGCATTGCCACAGGAGAAAATGTCTCGTCATAGTCTATACCATAATGTTGACGATATCCCTTGGTAACCAGATGGGCTTTATAGGTTTCCACTTTTCCATCTGTGCCTCTCTTCCTCTTGAAGACCCACTTATACCCTATGGGTTTTACTCCTTCAGGTGGGTCAACCAATGTCCACACATCGTTGACCTTCATGGACTCCATTTCGGATTTCATGGCCTCTAGTCATTTTTCAGAGTCGGATCTCTGCATTGCATCCATGTAGGTGATCGGATCCTCATCATTTTCATCAAGTTCGATAGGATCGTCATCCCGGACCAAGAAACCATAGTATATGTCCGGTTGACGTAGTACTCTACCAGATCACCTTAAGGGTGCTTGAACAATGGGCTCCGGATCTGATCTAACCAAATTCGATTCAGGTTCAGCAACTTGTGTCGGTTTTTCCACCTGTCGAACTTCATCAAGTTCGATCTTAGGGGCAAAAGTCCCTTCACCAAGGAACTCCTTTTCCAAAAAGATTGCCTTAAGGCTGACAAACACTTTTTGCTCATCAGCTAGGTAGAAGTAATACCCTTTGGTATCTTTTGGGTACTCTATAAAATTACACTTGTCAGATCTAGGTCCAAGCTTATCCGTAATTAAATGTTTAACATAAGCCGGATACCCCCAAACCCTAAGGTGCGAGAGTACTGGCTTACATCCTATCCATATCTCATATGGCGTTTTGGTTACAGACTTACTCGAAACTCTATTTAGAAGGTAACAAGCCGATTTGAGTGCATATCCCCAGAGGGAGATCGACAGACCAGCAAACCCCATCATGGATCGAACCATGTCCAACAAGGTCCGATTCCTCCTTTCAGATACACCATTATGTTGTGGTGTTCCAGGAGGAGTTCACTAAGAGAGAATCTCATTCTCCTCAAGATATGTCAGAAAATTATTGGAAATGTATTCACCTCCTCGATCAGATCGAAGAGTTTTAATACACTTTTCAGTTTATTTTTCTACTTCATTTTGGAATAGTTTGAACATTTGAAATGACTCCGACTTATGCTTCATTAAATAGACATACCCATACCTCGATAGGTCATCTGTGAAGGTTATGAAGTAGAAATATCCACCTTTTGCACTTGAGCTCATGGGTCCACATACATCAGAATGTACCAGAGCCAAGAGTTCATTGGCTCGCTCACCTTTTTCAGTAAAAGGTGATTTGATCATTTTACCAAGAAGACAGGACTCACAGGTTGGAAGTGATTCACAATCACCTACTTCAAGAATTCATTCTTGAGCCAACCTGTTTATCCTGTTCTTATTGATATGACCTAGCCTACAGTGCCAAAGATAGACTTCTAACACATTATCTATTCTAGGGCATTTACCGGAGGTTTGAACTACATTAACAGGTTGTGATAGAAAGTAAATTTCATTATTAAGTTGTCCAACAAACATTGTAACACCATTCAAAATGATATTGCAAATATTTTCTTTTATTAAAAATTGATAACCGTTCATGGCCAAAAGGCCTACAGAAATAATATTTAATAAAAAGCTTGGACAATAATGACATTCACTCAGAATTATATTTCGAGAATTGATTACAAAGTTTATGATTCCTAATGCTAGAACTGGAACTTTGCTTCCATCTCCAATATTCAGGAATCTCTCGCCTTCATCAAATCTCCTACTGACCTGTAGACCCTGCATCGAATTGCAAATATGATAAGGGCTTTCGGTATCCAATACCGAGGCAGTAGTATCACAAATGAAAAAGTTGCAAGTTGTTATCATATAAGTACCTTGCTTCTTCTTCGGCCTGTTCGGGTCCAGTGAGGTAATGTATAGAGGACAATTCCTCTTCCAGTGCCCCTGCTTCTTGCAAAAGAAGCACTCCGCCTGGCTCTGATCGGGCTTGCGCTTCTTGGTTTGACCATGTGCAGACATCCCAGCATGCGGTTGTACCTTCTTATTCTTCTTCTTCTTGTTCTTCTTCCCTTTCTTAAAGGGTCGACGATCAGAAGAAGACCCTCCCACAATATTTACCGACTCCTTATGGAGCTGGTGATCCTTCTCAAAGTTCTGCAGCAACCCCAACAAGCCATGGTAGTTCACTGCAGGCTTTGTCATCCGAAAATGAGTAAGGAAGGGGAGGAAGGACTTGGGCAATGAATTAAGGATCGCATCCTTACCGAGCTACTCGTGCAAGGAAAAGCCCAATTTACTTAGGTGCTCAATCATTTCGATCATGTACAGTACATGATTAGTGACTTAGGCTACATCCCTCATCCGAGCATTAAAAATGGCACAACTAGTTTTGTGCCTTTCAACATCGTCAGGCGTGCCAAAAGAGTCGTTCAACATTTGAAGCATCTCCTGTGGCTGGGCGTTCTCGAACCTGCGGCTGAACTCATCATTCATTGCCGTCAGCATAATGCACCGAACAGTGGTGCGATCGTTGAACCACTTCTGATAAGTATCTCGGACCGTCCCTCTAACGTTCGAGGCTGGCTCCTCAGGTGCCGGATCCGTTACTACATAAAGGATCCGCTCATGCTCAAGGATGATTTTTAATTTTCGATACCAGCTATAGAAATTAGGTCCCATGAGCTTGTCATTATCTAATAATGACCAAAGGGTAGTGGCCATAGCTGCATAAAGGAAAACCAGACCTCTATTAGTACATAAATTATAAATACTAAAGACTTGGACTTTAGTCTAAAGTTTCTCTCAGTATTTTTATGAACTGGTAGCCTTAACCTCCAATTCGAAGAATTACTTTAATTTCTTAGTGGGTACTAGAATCCACACAGACTACACACAAGCCCAACTTTGGTTGGTCAACCCATGTGCATCTATAGGTAAGTTCATAACCAGTTGTTTCCCTAAACAATTTCTAGTAATTGATTTTGTCCCAGAACCTAATCAGTAGGCTTTGGCCTCCACTGAAAAGATCTGGTTAGGTCCAACCATTAACATGATTTGATTTGATGAATCAGACCAATAAATGATCAGGCCCGACTTTGGCTGGCCAACCTGATCACCATCAGAAAGACTCAAACCAAATTATCATATTATGAATGATAATTTCATTAGTCAATAAGCACCAGGCCTTTGGGCCTCCAATGATTATTAAACTAATAGACTCATTATCACTCACTTAATGGGAGGCTATGACTTAGTTATCAATATAACTTAATCATTTTTAGGGACTTAATAATTTTTAAGAATTTTATTAAAGGATAGATGAGAAGAAAATATCCAGCCAATTTCAATCCTCCCACTGACTTCACCAAGTCAGATTAAAAAGGATTTAATTAAAGCTGGCATTAGGAGCACCTAAATCAGTCAAACTGATTTACCTAATGACATGAGTGAGCCCTAATCATCAAGTGATCTAATCAAAACCTAATTCACCAGGTTGGCCAGGTAAGTGAGATCAGTGGTAGGGATAAGCCATTAACTCGTCAGAGATTGAATCACTGCGAGTAGCTCCCGCTTAAAAACAACTGGTCAAACTGCCAAACTTACCTTAGACACCAACCGGTTCATTAGTTTTAATTTGATCAACTTAGTAAATAGGGTTCCACCGCATAGCCATGAATTAAGTCCATCTTGGTCTAGTTAAAGACATGGACCCATTCAACTACAACTATTGGAGTTGAGTCTAGAGTATCCTTGACCTAATCTAATTCAACTTTTGATTAGATTTGACCAATTACTCTAATTTAGTCCATTTCTTTAAGCTAACCTTAGGTCTAACCCAATTATGGACCGAATCCATCTAACCCATTGACCCACTATTGGGAATAGTGTCCCAAAGCCAATCGTCAGTCTGTTGACGGTTATGCTCATTTTTGTATATGTACATGAATTATGAATTAATAAAAATTATTTTAGTATTTTTTATCACAAAATATTTCATCTTCTAATGAACTCCTATGTTGTGGTGAAGTCCTTAGGACTATTTAGACTCGACAAAGGAGGATTTGTCGTTTAGTCCTTAAATCTGTTCGCGACCAAATGATACGTTGTTACCAAGGACGACAACGTTTATCAAGCATAGGTCATTGTATGCCATATAGGTTGGTTGTCCTCTTAACCAATGAGTGTGGAGACACTGGTATGGCATACAGGTGAGATATAAAGGTACATCTGCACTGAACGTGACCGACTCTGGAGCTATTTCTACTGTCAAGATTTGCTCCGATGGAATATGGATATAAATATCCCTCTGACCTGAGAGCACCACGGTGACTTATAAGCAACTCACTGTACTTAGGCACTGTACTACCAGAATTTCTAATTCAGTGACGGAAGGCTGCTGGGTGTAGTCAAGTACTTGACTTGTCAGTACGTGTGTCAAGATGGGATTGACCACTCCAGTTTAGGAGCTGTGTACAGTCGTGTTTCAATATAGCAAAACCTTGACCAGGGTGGTCCTTGTGAGGAGTCACAGGACTGTTTGAGTTGAGCACGATTCGGATGATCTGATCAGGGTTGACAGTTTAACCCTGAGTCATCCTAAACACAGAGGTCAAAAGGATGAATTATACAGTAACCATATTCATGTAGATTCTGAGTGTTGCGATTGCGACTCTTCGACCTATCCGAATGTCGGGTACCATTGCAAGATGGTCACTTCGATTAGTACAGAAATTGGTTCCTGTGCCACCGGCTTAGGTTCGAACCTGCGGGGTCACACACATTAGAGATTCCTATCTGATCTGATGGCTGGTGTAGAATCCTTCATATTTGAAACTCAGTGATCGAGAATCAGGATTCTCTGATCATGAGTTCCACACATTATGGGTACCGGGGTCAAGAGTCCCATTGGTTGGGACTTTTCGATCAGGATTACATATCGATGAATTCTGATATCCGATTGCCCATCGGATTTGGACTCAGTATTTATGAGAGATTTAATTTATAATTTGATCACTAATTAACTCAATTTGATTGAGTAATTATTTTTGGATCAAGTTCAATTGAATTGGATTCAGTTGGGTTTGACCCGATTAGGTTAAGAGTTGACCTAATCGTCGAGATGGTTTGGTCCCTGATTTGATCAGAGGTTGGGCTTAGTCAATTCTTGATTTGATTAGGATTTTATTGAGTCTAATTAAGTATAATTTAGTTGGATTTAAATTAGTTTAATTGGACCTAACTTATTTGGTTCAATTAGGTTGGTTTAAATAATTAAACCACCTTGACCCAATCTCCATGCGCCACCTCACTTCCATTGCACCCATTTGAATTCATGAGAAGGAACTTCTCATGAATTATTTTCTCATGCCAAGCCCTATCCATGCCCCACTTTAATGAGCCATATGAATGGATAAGGATGATTGGTTGGCCATTCAAATTCAAAATAAAGTTTGAATTTGAATGGGCAATCAATCTTTGCACCTTATCCCTTTTTTTACGCCCCATTCATTACATGAGAAAAGATTTCTCATGAAATTACTCCATGCACAATTTAAGCCACGCCTCACGCCTTTAGTAGATAAAGGATGAGTTGGTGTCCATTTGAATTCAAAATTTGATTTGAATTCAAATATGCAATTACTCATCTTTATCCTTTTTTTTGGATAAGACGTTTGACGTTGTTATAAAAGGAGGAGAAGAGTGGGACGTGCTAGAAGAAAATTTTTAAAGAAAAATTTTGGGGCGTGAGAAGTCTTGTATGTAAGAAGGAAGTCCATATCCTTCCAAGAGAAAAAGAAAGAAAAGTCGGTGCAAGGTTTCCGATGAGTTCCCTAGAGTTTTGCCTGGGGTTCGGAAAGTGAGAAAGTGAGCTACGAGTGTCATGAGCCCACAAAATCTCAGGAAGATCTTCAACATCCTCTCAAGTACATCTGTTGATGATTCAGAGTATCCAAAGAATCGACAGACATCGATCGAAGGAGTTCGATCAGCATCGACCGTCAAAAGGACTCTACAACGAGCTAGCACTCGTGAGGAGTCGATCAGATCGGAAGCTTCGTGTGGATGATTTGTAGAGGTCAGACACACTGTGTGGCTGTGTCAGGATGATCAGACTCTTCCAACGGTGATCAGATTGAGGCGATCTACTACCCGCACAAAGATATTGTATTCTGAACACATTACAGTAAAGTGTTTACTGTTTAAATTTGAAATTCAAATTTAAATGAATGCATGCTATATATCATATTTAGATTCTAGTGTAGGATAAATTTATGTTAATTAATTAGATTAATTAATATTTTTTTACTGTAAAATCATAATTTTGAAAAAGTTTAAAATTATCATTTTACCCCTGCACTGAATTTTCTCCACAAATGGTATCAGAGTGGATTCTTAGATATGATATATATATTTGCATGCGTAGATTAAGTTGTAATCTAAAAGTTTAAATTTGAAATTTAAAATTTAAAAATTTAAAATTTGAATTTTGAATGTTGTTCGAAATTCAAAATTCAAAAATTTGAAATTCAAATTTTGAAATTTGAATTTTGAAATCTGAAATTCGAAATTCAAAATTCAAAAATTTGAAATTTAAAATTTAAAATTTTAAATTTGATTGAAATTTCAAATTTGAAATTCAAAATTTAAAATTCAAAATTTGAAATTCAAAATTTGAAATTCAAAATTTAAAATTCAAAAATTTGAAATTTGAAATTTGTTTGAAATTTGAAATTCAAAATTTAAAATTTAAAATTTGGAATTTGAAATTTAAATTTTGAAATTAGTATATTTAGATATACTTGATCCAAGTAGCAAGTAATCGAGTTGGGTTGGTTGCTATGGCCGTCCGATCATAGGAGAAAAGCAGGGTTTAAAGGCCCTCTCCCATTCGATGGGATCTTCTATGGCGGTAGGGGTACCGCTGCAATTATATCCCATGCAGATGAAGCAGCGAAAAAAATTAATTGTAAAGGTTCAATTGTGAAATTTATCATGAATATGTTAGATTAGATCTAAAGGAATATTCATGATTTATTTTAATGGAGTTATTTTTTGTTATGTAATTAGCAATAGGATTGCTATTTATGAAATGTACTGATCTATTTGTGAAATGAGTCAACATATTTGGTGAACAAAAAATAAAATCTTTTAAATTTAAAAATTATTTTCGAAATGCCAAACCCTGACCCATCAGCCCAAATACTTAATTAAAAGAATTAAGTGTTGTCTAGTAGGTCTAGAATTGTGAATTAAGACCTAAGATAATTGCATAAACTTGTGGGTCAATGGGTTAGATGGATTAGGTCCATAATTGGGTTAGACCTAAGGTTAGCTTAAAGAAATGGACTAAATTAGAGTAATTGGTCAAATCTAATCAAAAGTTGAATTAGATTAGGTCAAGGATACTCTAGACTCAACTCCAATAGTTGTAGTTGAATAGGTCCATGTCTTTAACTATACCAAGATGGACTTAATTCATGGCTATGCGGTGGAACCCTATTTACTAAGTTGATCAAATTAAAACTAATGAACCGGTTGGTGTCTAAAGTAAGTTTGGCAGTTTGACCAGTAGTTTTTAAGCAGGAGCTACTCGTAGTGATTCGATCTCTGACGAGTTAATGGCTTATCCCCACCACTGATCTCACTTACCTGGCCAACCTGATGAATTAGATTTTGATTAGATCACTTGGTGATTAGGGCTCACCCATGTCATTAGGTAAATCAGTTTGACTAATTTGGGTGCTCCTAATGCCAGCTTTAATTAAATCTTTTTTAATCTGACTTGGTGAAGTCAGTGGAAGGATTGAAATTTGTTAGATATTTTCTTCTCATCTATCCTTTAATATAATCCTAAAAAATTATTAGGTCCCTAAAAATGATTAAGTTATATTGATAACTAAGTCATAGCCTCCCATTAAGTGAGTGATAATGAGTCTATTAGTTTAATAATCATTGGAAGCCCAAAAGTCTGGTGCTTATTGACTAATGAAATTATCATTCATAATATGATAATTTGGTTTGAGTCTTTCTGATGGTGATCAGGTTGGCCGGCCAAAGTCGGGCCTGATCATTTATTGGTCCGATTCACCAAATCAAATCATGTTAATGGTTGGACCTAACCAGATCTTTTCAGTGGAGGCCAAAGCCTATTGATTAGGTTCTGGGGCAAAATCAATTACTAGAAGTTGTTTAGAGAAACAACTGGTTATGAACCAACCCATAGATGCACATAGGTTGACCAACCAAAGTTGGGCTCGTGTGTAGTCTGTGTGGATTCTAGTACCCACTAAGGAATTAAAGTAATTCCTCGTATTAGAGGTTGAGGCTACTAGTTCATAAAAATACTGGGAGAAACTTTAGACTAAAGTCCAAGTCTTTAGTAATTATAATTTATGTACTAATAGAGATCTGATTTTTCTTTATGCAGCTATGGCCACTACCCTGTCCCTTCGGTCATTATTAGATAATGACAAGCTCATGGGACCTAATTTTGATAGTTGGTATCAAAAATTAAAAATCATCCTTGAGCATGAGCGGATCCTTTATGTAGTAACGGATCCGGCACCTGAGGAGCCAGCTCCGAACGTTAGAGGGACGGTCCGAGACACTTATCAGAAGTGGTTCAACGACCGCATCAACATTCGGTGCATTATGCTGGCGGCAATGAATGATGAGTTCAGCCACCGGTTCGAGAACGTCCAGCCACAGGAGATGCTTCAAATGTTGAATGACTCTTTTGGCACGCCTGACGACGTTGAAAGGCACAAAACTAGTTGTGCCATTTTCAATGCTCGGATGAGGGATGGAGCCTCAGTCACTGATCATGTACTATACATGATCGAAATGATTAAGCGCCTAAGTAAACTGGGCTTTTCCTTGCACGAGCAGCTCGGTAAGGATCCGATCCTTAATTCATTGCCCAAGTCCTTCCTCCCCTTCCTTACTCATTTTCGGATGACAAAGCCTGCAGTGAACTACCACAGCTTGTTGGGGTTGCTGCAGAACTTTGAGAAGGATCACCAGCTCCATAAGGAGTCGGTGAATATTGTGGGAGGGTCTTCTTCTGGTCGTCGACCCTTTAAGAAAGGGAAGAAGAAGAACAAGAAGAAGAAGAATAAGAAGGTGCAGCTGCATGCTGGGACGTCTGCACAGGGTCAGACCAGAAAGCGCAAGCCCGACCAGAGCCAGGCGGAGTGCTTCTTTTGTAAGAAGCAGGGGCACTGGAAGAGGAACTGTCCTCTATACATTGCCTCACTGGACCCGAACAGGCCATAGAAGAAGCAAGGTACTTATATGATAACATCTTGCAACTTTTCTATTTATGATACTACTGTCTGGGTATTGGATATCGAAAGCCCTTATCATATTTGCAATTCGATGCAGGGTCTACAGGTCAATAGGAGATTTGATGAAGGTGAGAGATTCCTGAATCGTTGGAGATGGAAGCAAAGTTCCAGTTCTAGCATTAGGAATCATAAACCTTGTAATCAATTCTCGAAACGTAATTCTGAGTGAATGTCACTATTGTCCAAGCTTTTTATTAAATATTATTTTTGTAGGCCTTTTGGCCATGAACGGTTATCAATTTTTAATAAAAGAAAATATTTGCAATATCATTTTGAATGGTGTTACAATGTTTGTTGGACAACTTAATAATGGAATTTACTTTCTATCATAACTTGTTAATGTGGTTCAAACCTCCGGTAAACGCCCTAGAATAGATAATATGTCAGAAGTCTACCTTTGGCACTGTAGGCTAGGTCATATCAATAAGAACAGGATAAATAGGTTGGCTCAAGAAGAAAATTTTGAAGTAGGTGATTGTGAATCACTTCCAACCTGTGAGTCATGTCTTCTTGGTAAAATGACCAAGTCACCTTTTACTGGAAAAGATGAGCGAGCCAGTGAACTCTTGGCTCTGGTACATTCTGATGTATATGGACCCATGAGCTCAAGTGCAAGAGGTGGATATTTCTACTTCATAACCTTCACAGACGACCTATCGAGGTATGGGTATGTCTATTTAATAAAGCATAAGTCGGAGTCGTTTGAAATATTCAAACTATTTCGAAATGAGGTAGAAAAACAGACTGAAAAGTGTATTAAAATTTTTCGATCTGATCGAGGAGGTGAATACCTTTCCAATGATTTTCTGACATATTTTGGGGAGAATGGGATTCTCTCTCGGTGGACTCCTCCTGGAACACCACAACATAATGGTGTATCTGAAAGGAGGAATCGGACCTTGTTGGACATGGTTCGACCCATGATGGGGTTTGCTAGTCTGCCGATCTCCCTCTGGAGATATGCACTCGAATCGGCTTGTTACCTTCTAAATAGAGTTTCGAGTAAGTCTATAACCAAAACGCCATATGATATATGGATAGGACGTAAGCCAGTACTCTTGCACCTTAGGGTTTGAGGGTGTCCGGCTTATGTTAAACGTTTAATTACAGACAAGCTTTGACCTAGGTCTGACAAGTGTAATTTTATAGGGTACTCAAAAAAGACCAAAGGGTATTACTTCTACCTAGCTGATGAGCAAAAAGTATTTGTCAGCCTTAAGGCAATCTTTTTGAAAAAGGAGTTCCTTGGTGAAGGAACTATTGCCTCTAAGGTCGAACTTGATGAAGTTCGACAGATGAAAAAACCGACACAAGTTGCTGAACCTGAACCGAAATTGGTTAGATCAGATCCGGAGCCCATTGTTCAAGCACCCTTAAGGCGATCTGGTAGAGTACCACATCAACCAGACAGATACTATGATTTCTTGGTCCGGAATGACGATCCTATCGAACTTGATGAAAATGATGAGGATCCGATTACCTACATGGATGCAATGCAGAGACCCGACTCTGAGAAATGGCTAGAGGCCATGAAATCCGAAATAGAGTCCATGAAGGTCAACGATGTGTGGACATTGGTTGACCCACCCGAAGGAGTAAAACCCATAGGGTGTAAGTGGGTCTTCAAGAGAAAGAGAGGTGCAGACGGAAAGGTGAAAACCTATAAAGCCCGTCTGGTTGCCAAGGGATATCGTCAACATTATGATATAGACTATGACAAGATATTTTCTCCTGTGGCAATGCTCAAATCCATTCGGATTATGCTTGCGATAGCTGCCCATCTGGACTATGAAATCTGGTAGATGGATGTAAAGATAGCTTTCCTAAATGGAGAGCTAGATGAAGAGGTATATATGATACAACCTGAAGGATTCACATCCACTGATGAGTCTAAGGTGTGCAGACTACAGAGGTCCATTTATGGACTTAAGCAAGCATCCCAGAGTTGGAACATACATTTTGATAGGACGATCAAGATGTATAGCTTCGTTAAGAACGGAGAAGAGCCATGCATTTATAAGTGGGCTAATGGTCTAGTAGTAGTATTTTTTGTATTGTATGTGGATGACATTCTCTTAATCGGGAATGATGTCTCTGCATTACAGGGAATAAAGATTTGACTGTCGTCACAGTTCTCCATGAAGGATCTGGGAGAAGCTTCCTACATCCTAGGGATGAGGATCTATAGGGATAGATCTAAAAGGTTGCTTGATTTATCTCAGTTCACGTACATTGATACTATGCTGAAGAGGTTTAGTATGAAGAATTTCAAGAAAGGCTATCTTCCGATAGGCCTTGGAATTTCTCTCTCAAAGAGGGATTGTCCAACAACACCTCAAGAGAGAGAGAGTATGGGTAGGATTTCATATGCTTCGGCAGTGAGATCTATCATGTACGCCATGACATGTACACGACCAGATGTGGCATACTCACTAGGGGTAGTGAGTAGATACCAATCTGATCCAGGGGAGAATCACTGGAAGGTTGTTAAAACCATTCTGAAGTATTTAAGAAATACTAAGGACCAGTGGCTTGTTTATGGTGAATCGGACTTGAGACTTATAGGATTTACAGACTCTAGTTTCCAGTCTGATCATGATGACAGCAAAAATGTGTCGGGATTTATTTTTATCCTTAATGGTGGGGCTATCTGCTGGAAAAGTTCCAAGCAGCACACAGTGGCTGATTCAGTTTGCGAGGCAGAGTATGTTGCCGTATCAAATGCTGCCAAAGAAGCGATGTGGCTGAGAAAATTCATCACCAAGCTCGAAGTAGCACCCTCCCTTGTTGGTCCAGTTCTGCTCTACTGTGACAGCTCTGGAGCCATTGCTCAGGCGAAGGAACCAAAGGCACACCAGTGGATGAAGCATATTCTGCGCCGCTACCATCTCATCCGAGAAATTATGGATCGAGGTGACGTCGATCTTTAGAAGATCGACGGGAAGGAGAATCTGGCTGACCCATTCACTAAAGCCATTGCGGTGAAGGAGTTCGACAACTACAAGTCGAAGATGGGTATTAGATACTGCACCGATTGGCTTTTGGCCAAGTGGAAAATTGTTGAAAATAGTATCCCAAAGCCAATCGTCAGCCTGTTGACGATTGTGCTCATTTTTGTATATGTATATGAATTATGAATTAATAAAAATTATTTTGATATTTTTCATCACAAAATGTTTCATCTTCTAATGAACTCCTATGTTGTGGTGAAGTCCTTAGGACTATTTAGACTCGACAAAGGAGGATTTATCGTTTAGTCCTTAAATTTGTTCGCGACCTAATTATACGTTGTTACCAAGGACGACAACGTTTATCAAGCATAGGTCGTTGTGTGCCATATAGGTTGGTTGTCCTCTTAATCAATGAGTGTGGAGACACTGGTATGGCATACAGGTGAGATGTAAGGGTACATCTGCACTGAACGTGACCGACTCCGGAGCTATTTCTGCTGTCAAGATTTACTCCGATAGAATATGGGTATAAATGTCCCTCCGACCTGAGACCACTATGGTGACTTGCAAGCAACTCACTGCACTTAGGCACTGGACTACTTGAATTTCTAATTCAGTGACGGAAGGCTGTTGGGTGTAGTCAAGTACTTGACTTGTCGGTGCGTGTGTCAAGATGGGATTGACCACTCCAATTTAGGAGCTGTGTATAGTTGTGTTTCAATTTAGCAAAACCTTGGCCAGGGTAGTCCTTGTGAGGAGTCACAAGACTGTTTGAGTTGAGCACGATTCGGATGATCTGATCAGGGTTGACAGTTTAACCTTGAGTCATCCTAAACACAGGGGTCAAAAGGATGAATTATACAGTAATCATATTCATGTAGGTTCTGAGTGTTGCGATTGCGACTCTTCGACCTATCCGAACATCGGGTACCATTGCTAGATGGTCACTTCGATTAGTACAGGAATTGGTTCTTGTGCTACCGGCTTAGGTTCGAACCTGTGGGGTCACACACATTAGAAGTTTCTATCTGATCTGATGGCTGATGTAGAATCCTACATGTTTGAGACTCAGTGATCAAAAATCAGGATTCTCTGATCACGAGTTCCACACATTATGGGTACCGGGGTCAAGAGTCTCACTAGTTGGGACTTTTCGATCAGGTTTACATATCGATGAATTCTGATGCCTGATTGCCCATCGAATTTGGACTCAGTATTTATGAGAGATTTAGTTAGTGATTTGATCACTAATTAACTCAATTTGATTGAGTAATTATTTTTGGATCAAGTCCAATTGAATTGGATTCAGTTAGGTTTGACCCGATTAGGTTAAGAGTTGACCTAATCGTCGAGATCGTTTGGTCCCTGATTTGATCAGGAGTTGGACTTAGTCAATTTCTGATTTGATTAAGATTTTATTGAGCCTAATTAAGCCTAATTAAGTTGGATTTAAATTAGTCTAATTGGACCTAACTTATTTGGTTCAATTAGGTTGGTTTAAATAATTAAACCACCTTGACCCAATCTCCATGCGCCACCTCACTTCCATTGCACCCATTTGAATTCATGAGAAGGAACTTCTCATGAATTATTTCTTCACGCCAAGCCCTCTCCATGCCCCACTTTAATATGCCATATGAATGGATAAGGATGATTGGTTGGCCATTCAAATTCAAAATAAAGTTTGAATTTGAATGGACAATCAATCTTTGCACCTTATCCCTTTTTTTACGCTCCATTCATTACATAAGAAAAGGTTTCTCATGAAATCACTCCATGCATAATTTAAGCCATGCCTCACACCTTTAGTGGATAAGGGATGAGTTGGTGTCCATTTGAATTCAAAATTTGATTTAAATTCAAATGTGCAATTACTCATCTTTATCCTTTCTTTTGGATAAGACGTTTGACATTGTTATAAAAGGAGGAGAAGAGTAGGGCATGCAAGAAGAAGATTTTTGGAGAAAAATTTTGGGGCGTGAGAAGTCTTGTGCGTGAGAAGGAAGTCCATATCCTTCCAAGAGAAAAAGAAAGAAAAGAAAGAAAAATGGGTGCAAGGTTTTCGGTGAGTTCCTTAGAGTTTTAGCCTAGGGTTCGAAAAGTGAGAAAGTGAGCTACGAGTGTCGTGAGCCCACAAAATCTCAGAGAGATCTTCAACATTCTCTCAAGCAATCTGTTGATGATCCAGAGTATCTGAAGAATCGACAGACATCGATCGAAGGTGTTCGATCAGCATCGGCCGTCAAAAGGGCTCTACAACGAGCTAGCACTCGTGAGGAGTTGATCAGACTGGGAGCTTCGTGTAGACGATCCGCAAATGCTAGACATATTGTGTGGCTGCATCATGACGATCAGACTCTCTCGAAGGTGATCAGATTACAGCGATTTATTACCCACACAAAGGTATTGTGTTCTGAACATATTACAGTAAAGTGTTTACTGTTTGAATTTGAAATTCAAATTTAAATGAATGCATGCTATATATCATATTTAGATCCTAGTGTAGGGTAAATTTATGTTAATTAATTAAATTAACTAATATTTTTCTACTGTAAAATCATAATTTTGAAAAAATTTTAAAATTATCATTTTACCCCTGCACTGAATTTTCTCCACACCCACATGTTTATACAATTGTCTTAGGTCTTAATTCACAATTCTAGACCTACTAGACAACACTTAATTCTTTTAATTAAGTATTTGGGCTTATAGGTCAGGGTTTGGCTTTTCAAAAATAATTTTCAAATTTGAAAGGTTTTATTTTCTGTTCACCAAATATGTTGACTCATTTCATAAATGGATCAGCATATTTCATAAATAGCAATCCTATTGCTAATTACATAACAGAAAATAACTCAATCAAAATAAATCATAAATATTCCTTTAGATCTAATCTAATATATTCATAATAAATTTCACAATTGAACCTATACAATTAATTCCTTTCGCTGCTTCATCTGCATGGGATATAATTGCAGCGGCACCCCTACCGCCATAGGAGACCTCATCGAATGGGAGGAGAGGGCCTTTAAACCCTACTTTTCTCTTATGACCGGACGATCATGGCAACCAACCCAATTCGATTACTTGCTACTTGGATCAAGTATATCTAAATATACCAATTTTAAAATTTAAATTTCAAATTTTAAATTTTAAATTTTGAATTTTAAATTTTAAACAAATTTCAAATTTTTGAATTTCAAATTTTGAATTTCAAATTTTGAATTTTAAATTTTAAATTTCAAATTTAAAAATTTAACCAAATTTTAAATTTCAAATTTTGAATTTTAAATTTTTGAATTTTGAATTTCGAATTTCAAATTTCAAAATTCAAATTTCAAATTTCAAATTTTTGAATTTTGAATTTCAAACAACTTTCAAAATTCAAAATTTAAATTTTGAATTTTAAATTTTAAATTTAAACTTTTAGATTACAACTTAATCTATGCATGCAAATATATATATCATATCTAAGAACCTGGCTCTGATACCATTTGTGGGGAAATTCAGTGCAGGGGTAAAATGATAAGTTCAAAACTTTTCAAAATCACTATTTTATAGTGAAAGTTATTAATTAATCTAATTAATTAACATGAATTTACCCTACACTAGGATCTAAATATGATATATAGCATGCATTCATTTAAATTTGAAATTCAAATGCGAACAGTAAACACTTTACTGTAATATGTTCAGAACACAATACTTTTGTGTGGGTAGTAGATCGCCGCAATTTGATCACCGTTGGGAGAGTCTGATCATCGTGACATAGTCACACAGCGTGTCTAGCCTCTACGGATCATCCACACGAAGCTTCCGGTCTGATCGACTCCTCACGAGTGCTAGCTCGTTGTAGAGCCTTTTTGACGGCCGATGCTGATTGAACTCTTTCGATCGATGTCTGTCGATTCTTTGGATACTCTGGATCATCAACAGACGTACTTGAGAGGATGTTGAAGATCTCTCTGAGATTTTGTGGGCTCACGACACTCCTAGCTCACTTTCTCACTTTTCGAATCCCAGGTTAAAACTCTAGGGAACTTACCAGAAACCTTACACCCACTTTTCTTTCTTTTCTTTTTTTTTTCTCTTGGAAGGATATGGACTTCCTTCTTACGCACAAGACTTCTCACACCCCAGAATTTTTCTCCAAAAATCTTCTTCTTCATGCTCGCCCCACTCTTCTCCTCCTTTTATAACAACGTCAAACGTCTTATCCAAAAGAAAGGATAAAGATGAGTAATTGCACATTTGAATTCAAATCAAATTTTGAATTCAAATGGACACCAACTCATCCCTTATCTACTAAAGTTGTGAGGCGTGGCTTAAATTATGCATGGAGTGATTTCATAAGAAATCTTTTCTCATGTAATAAATAGGACATAAAAAAAGGGATAAGGTGCAAAGATTGATTGCCCATTCAAATTCAAACTTTATTTTGAATTTAAATGGCCAACCAATCATCTTTATCCATTCATTTGGCACATTAAAGTGGGGCATGGAGAGGGCTTGGCATGAGAAAAAAATTCATGAGAAGTTCCTTCTCATAAATTCAAATGGGTGCAATGGAAGTGAGGTGGCACATGGAGATTGGGTCAAGGTGGTTTAATTATTTAAACCAACCTAATTAAACCAAATAAGTTAGGTCCAATTAGACTAATTTAAACCCAACTTAATTAGGCTTAATTAGACTCAATAAAATCTTAATCAAATCAGAAATTGACTAAGCCCAACCCCTGATCAAATCAGGGATCAAACCATCTCGACGATTAGGTCAACTCTTAACCTAATCGGGTCAAACCCAACTGAATCCAATTCAATTGGACTTGATCCAAAAATAATTACTCAATCAAATTGAGTTAATTAGCGATCAAATCACTAATTAAACCTCTCATAAATACTGAGTCCAAATCCGATGGGCAATCAGGCATTAGAATTCATCGATATGTAAACCTGATCGAAAAGTCCCAACCAGTGGGACTTTTGACCTCGGTACCCATAATGTGGAACTCGTGATCAAAGAATCCTGATTCTCGATCACTGAGTTCCAAACATGTAGAATTCTACATCAGCCATCAGATCAGATAGGAACCTCTAATGTGTGTGACCCCACAGGTTCGAACCTAAGCCGGTAGCACAAGAACCAATTCCTGTACTAATCGAAGTGACCATCTAGAAATGGTACCCGACGTTCGGATAGGTCGAAGAGTCGCAATCGCAACACTCAGAACTTACATGAATATGGTCACTGTATAATTCATCCTTTTGACTCCTGTGTTTAGGATGAGTCAGGGTTAAACTGTCAACCCTGATCAGATCATCCGAATCGTGCTCAACTCAAACAGTCCTGTGACTCCTCACAAGGACTACCCTGGCCAAGGTTTTGCTAAATTGAAACACAACTGTACACAGCTCCTAAACTGGAGTGGTCAATCCCATCTTGACACACGCACCGACAAGTCAGGTACTTGACTACACCCAGCAACCTTCCATCACTGAATTAAAAATTCAGGTAGTCCAGTGCCTAAGTGCAGTGAGTTGCTTGCAAGTCACCGTGGCGGTCTCAGGTCGGATGGATATTTATACCCATATTCCATCAGAGCAAATCTTAACAGCAGAAATAGCTCCGGAGTCGGTCACGTTCAGTACAGATGTATCCTTACATCTTACCTGTATGCCATACCAGTATTTCCACACTCATTGGTTAAGAGGACAACCAACCTATATGGCACACAACGACCTATGCTTGATAAACATTGTCGTCCTTGGTAATAACGTATCATTTGGTCGCGAACAGATTTAAGGACTAAACAACAAATCCTCCTTTGTCGAGTCTAAATAGTCCCAAGGACTTCACCACAACATAGGAGTTCATTAGAAGATGAAACATTTTATGATGAAAAATGCTAAAATAATTTTTATTAATTCATAATTCATGTACAAATATAAAAATGAGCACAACCATCAACAGGCTGACGATTGGCTTTGAGACACTATTCCCAAGTACATCTTCTGTGAAAGTCCCAGCATCCTATTTGGTCTATCTCTATAGGCCTTAATACCCAGTATAAAGGATGCCTCTCCTAGATCTTTCATAGAGAACTCCTTAGACAACCATACTTTGACTACGATAAACATGGGAATATCATTTCCAATTAGGAGGATGTCATCTACGTACAATACGAAGAAGACAACTGCACTCCCACTGACCTTTTTGAACACACATGGTTCCTCCTCGTTCTTGATGAAATCAAACATTTTGATCATATCATTGAAACGAGTATTCCAGCTCCGAGATACTTGCTTAAGTCCATAAATGGACCTTTGCAGCTTGCAGACCTTGTAATCATCATCACTGGATGTGAAACCAAGTGGCTATTCCATATAGGTATCTTCCTCAAGATGTCCATTTAAGAACGTCGTTTTCACATCCATCTGCCATATTTCATAATCGAAATAGGCTGCAACAGCAAGTAATGTGCGGATGAATTTTAGCATGGCTACGGACGAGAAGGTATCCTAATAGTCAATACCTTTGCGCTGACTATAACCTTTTACTACGAGCCTAGCCTTGAATGTCTCTACATTTTTATCTGCACCTATCTTTCTCTTGAAGATCCATTTACACCCAATAGGTACAATACCTTCAGGTGGATCTACCAAGGTCCAGACTTGGTTTGAGTGCATTGAGTCAATTTCTGATCTTATTGCCTCTAACCATTTCTCGGAGTCGATATCTGATATCGCCTCGTCATAGATCTTGGGATCATCACCATGAGCCCCATTTTCTGTGAGGAATATTTCCTCTATATCCTCTTGTATAGTACCTAAGTACCTTTCAGGAGGATGAAAAATTCTAGTCGATCTACGAGGTGGAAGAGATTGCGTTAGGACTGGTTCTAATTGATTTGGTTCCTCAGGTTCTTTAGCTCGTTATTTTTGGGAGACATTTTTCTTGAGCTTAATTATTCTTCCGATGCCACCATCTTGAATAAACTATTTTTCAAGAAAAATAGTATTTCGACTCACAATCACATTGTGATCTTCCGGAATATAGAAATAGTATCCTAATGATTCTTTAGGATATCCTATGAATCAAGCTCTAAAAGACCTGAACTCTAACTTATCCGCCTGCTGTCTCTTGACATGAGCCGGACAACCCCAAATTCTGAGATGATTCAGACTTGACTTCTTATCATGTCATATCTCATATGGTATGGTAGGAACAGTTTTAGATGAAACCCTATTCAATACAAATATTGCTGTCATGAGATAATGCCCCAAAGAAACTCAGGGAGGTCCGTGAAGCTCATCATGGAACAGACCATATCTAACAGGGTCCGATTTCTCCATTCTGAAATTTCATTGAGTTGTGGCATTCCAGGTGGAGTCCATTGAGAGACTATGCCATTATCCTTAAGATAGTCTAGGAACTCCTGACTAAGGTATTCACCTCCTCGATATGATCGAAGAATCTTAATGGGCTTTCCTGTTTGTTTTTCTACTTCATATCTGAATTCTTTGAACCTTTCAAAGGCTTCAGACTTTGTTTCATTAGAAATACATACCCGTACCTAGACATATCATCGATAAAGGTAATGAAGTAGACATAGTTGCCTCTAGCCAGCACATCAAATGGGCCGCCCACATCCGTATGTACTAGGACAAGTTGGTCTGTGACCCTTTTCCCATGTCCCACAAAAGAGAGCTTGGTTATTTTGCCTTGAAGGCATGATTCACAAACTGGATATGACTCGAAAGTCAACGGACTCAATAGCTTGGATTTCTCCAATTTGTTAACCCTGTCTTTCACTATATGACCTAGCCTTAGGTGCCACAGATACCTATCATTTAGACTATCTCTAGGCCTTTTAATTCCTATGGTATTCACATTTTGCTCGATATTAAATACAGATACATCAATATGTAGCTGATAGAGATCGTTAATAAGAAAATCATCTACAACTTTATTATTTTCATAAAATATATTACAATGGTCCTTATGAAAGCTAATCACATAGCCTTCTTGTGCTAAACATGAAACAGAAATCAAATTCCTGCTTGCTGTAGGCATATAATAACAGTCTTTAAGAAATAAATCTAATCCTAATGGTAATCACAGA
The DNA here is from genome assembly GCF_000442705.2 of Elaeis guineensis. Lineage (NCBI taxonomy): Eukaryota > Viridiplantae > Streptophyta > Magnoliopsida > Arecales > Arecaceae > Elaeis > Elaeis guineensis. The sequence goes on along the minus strand of NC_025998.2, from coordinate 111,864,917 downwards.
GGGTAGGTTCCCACGGCCACAGCAGCAACTCTTGCTTCATTTTCGATGCGTAGGATCATCTCTCTATCCCTTAGCCTCCTGTTCTCCTCAAGATCCTGCATAGAAGTGCACAAATGAGCACTAGAACCAGAGTCAAGCACCCAACTGGATGCAGAAGAAATTGTAAGATTAGATTCTAAAATGAGCATACCTCCAGAAGGACCATCCTTCTTGTTCTTCAGGGTGGCCAGGTACTGAGGACAGTTTCACTTTCAATGGCCGTCTGATTGGCAGTGGAAATATTTTTCCTTTTCAGTGGCCTTCTTCTTCAGTTCTGTCTTCTTCTTCTTCCTATCCACCTTCTGCTTCTTCGCAGATTTTTTTTCTTTCCAAAAGACTTTCTCTTGGAAGAAGTCCGCTCCACAGTAAGAACTGAGCCTTTTGAACCCTTCATAGAAAGCTCAGCCATAACCAGCATGTTCATTAACTCGGTCAAGGTACACTGCATCTTATGCATATGGAAGTTCATGATGAACTGACCATATGCATCGGACAAGGATTGAAGGATCACATCAATCTGAAAATCCTTGTCTAAGATGATACCGAGCTTCTCAAGCTCGTCAAGGTCCTTGATCATTGTCAAACAATGATCTTGGACTGACTGCCCATCACGCATTTTGGCCTTAAAAAGTCTTTGACAGACTTGATACTTGGCTGCGTGACTTTTTCACCAAACAACTCTTGTAGGTGAACCAACTTTTGGCGGGTAGTCAAAATGTTCTCATGTTGGTGTTGCAAGTCATCAGACATTGCACCCAACATGTAGTACCTTGCTTTGTTATCATCATCCATCCACTTTTTCAGAGACGCTCTTTGTTTAGCAGTCGGACGTGCTGGCATGGCAGGTGGGTCCTGATCCAAGATATGGATCAATTTTTTGAAACCTAAAACAATTCTGTAGTTCCTTAACCAGTCCTTGAAATTGGGTCCAGTCAGTCTGTGGGTGTCTAATATTTTGATCAGGGGGTTGGACGCAGACATGTTTCCTGTAGAGGGTCAACAGTTTCTAGTTAGATTTTATAATCAGACTTAACCAATTTGTTTAAGAATTTTATTTTTAAGCAAATTAGGCTCTCATAATTTTTTCAGATCCCTACACTCCCTTGGTAGAGATGTGAAAATCTCTATGATCAGTGATTTCTAGTGGGTGGTACGGTCTCACCGACTGACTCACCACCTCACCTAACAGTTATTGGTAATGGGTCAACCGATGAATGGATAACTCTTGTCCAATGATTCTCTAATCATGGTGCACCCAAAACTTGGTCTCTAATTCATGAAGCTCACCGTTCCCAGAATATTGCTCCATGTTGGGAAAAGTATCCCAAAGCCAATCGTCAGCCTGTTGACGGTTGTGCTCCTTTTGTGTTAGTACATGAATTATAAATAAATAAAAGTTATTTTGGTATTTTTTCATCACAAATATTTCATCTTCTAATGAACTCCTATGTTGTGGTGAAGTCCTTAGGACTATTTAGACTTGACAAAGGAGGATTTGTCGCTTAGTCCTTAAACCTATTCGCGACCAAATGATACGTTGTTACCAAGGACGATAACGTTTATCGAGCATAGGTCATTGTGTGCCATATGGATTGGTTGTCCTTATAACCAAGGAGTGTGGAGACACTGGTATGGCATACAGGTGAGATGTAATGGTACATCTACACTGAACGTGACCAACTCCGGAGCTATTTCTGCTATCAAGATTTGCTCCGATAGGATATGAGTATAAATGTCCCTCCGACCTGAGACCGTCACGGTGACTTGCAAGCAACTCACTGTACTGAGGCACTGGACTTCCTGAATTTCTAATTCAGTGACGGAAGGCTGCTGGGTATAGTCAAGTACTTGACTTGTCAGTGCGTGTGTCAAGATGGGATTGACTACTCCAGTTTTAGAGCTGTGTACAGTCGTATTTCAATTTAGCAAAATCTTGGCCAGGGTAGTCCTAGTGAGGAGTCATAGGACTGATTGAGTTGAGCATGACTCGGATGATCTCATCAGGGTTGACAGTTTAACCCTGAGTCATCCTAAACATAGGGGTCAAAAGGGATGAATTATACGGTAACCATATTCTCGTAGGTTCTGAATGTTGCGATTGTGACTATTTGACCTATCCGATCATCAGGTACCATTGCTAGATGGTCATTTCGATTAGTACAGAAATTGGTTCCTGTGCTACCGGCTTAGGTTCGAACCTGCGGGGTCACACACATTAGAGGTTTCTTTCTGATCTGATGGCTGATTATGAGTCTTATGTGTCTGAAACTCTATGATTGAGAATTAGGATTCTCTGATCATGAGTTCCACATATTTTGGGTACCGGGGTCAAAATTTTAAATTTCAAATTTTGAATTTGAAATTTGAACTCTTTGATCAGGGTTTCATATCAATGGTCTCTGATGCCTAATTGCCCATCGGATTTGGACTCAATATTTATTAGAGATTTAATTAGTGATTTGATCGTTAATTAACTCAATTTGATTGAGTAATTATTTTTAGATCAAGTCCAATTGAATTGGATTCAGTTTGGATTGATCCGATTAGGTTAAGTGTTGATCTAATCGCTAAGGTGGTTTAGTCCCTGATTTGATCAGGGGTTAGGCTTAGTTAATTCCTGATTTGATTAAGATTTTATTGAGCCTAATTATGCCTAATTGTGTTGGGTTTAATCTGGTCTAATTGTGCTTAACCTATTTTAATTAGGTTGGCTCAATTTGAATCAAACCACCTTGTTTTAAATTCCCTGCACCACCCAACTTCCTTGCACCCATTTGAATTTGCGAGAAAAAATTTTTTCGTGAATTTTCTCCCATGCAAAGCTCTCTCATGCCCACTTTTGTGCACCATATGGATGGATAAAGCTGATTAGTTAACCATTCAAATTCAAAGTGTGTTTGAATTTGAATGGATAACTTATCTCTTTTGCCTTCAAGCTTATCCATCTTGTGCGCCACATAATTCACACGAGAAAGAGTTTCTCGTGAAACTTTTCCACGCACAAAGAGTCCACACCCTTCTCTTCTCATGCCCAAGTAGATAGGGATGAGTTGGTTTTCATTTGAATTCAAATTTGATTTGAATTCAAATGTGTAACCACTTGTCTTTATCCTCTCATGCGGATAAGACACGTTTTAAACTGTTTTAAAAGAGATAGGGAGGTGGGGCGTGCGTAGAAAAATTCTGAGAAAGAGAGTGGGGCGTGAGGAAGTCTTATACGTGAGGTGAAGGTCCAAAACCTTCCGAGAGAAAAAGAAAGAAAAGAAAGAAAATTGGGCGCAAAGTTTTCAGTGTAATCCCTAGGGTTTCAGTGAGGGGTTCGGGAAGTGAGATTGGTGTGCCACGAGTGTCGTGAGTCCACCAAATTTTAGAGAGAGATCCATCAGCCTCTCAACTAATCGTGCAGATGATCCAGAGCATCCGAGGAGTCAGCACACATCGATCGAAGGAGTTCGATCAACATCAGCCATCAAAAAGGTGAAATCACGAACTAGCATTCGTGTAGAACCGATTAGACGGGAGCTTCGTGTGGATGATCCACAGAGGTTAGACACTAGTATGGCTATGATGTGATGATCAGAGCCCTCTGACGGTGATCAGATTGCGGTGATCGACTACCCGCAAAAGGTGATGTGTTCTGAACACAATACAGTAAAAAGTTTACTGTTTCAAATTTGAATTTCAAATTTAAATGCATGCTGTTGTATCATATTTAGATCCTAGTGTAGGATTAATTAGTATTAATTAATGAGATTAATTAATAATTTTACTGTAAAATAATAATTTTGAAAAAGTTTTAAAATTATCATTTTGCCCCTGCACTGAATTTTTGCTTCATCCTTAGTTAAGTCAAATCCACCATTTGCACGAACTAGATTTCTGATTGGGTCCCTCACCGTATTTGGAATATTGAGCCCAACCTATCCTCTAATTCATAGCATCCAATGCCTAATAAACATGGTTGCGTCTTTCCGATGTAACTGAGCCACTGTAACCAACCGAGAACAATCAACCCTGGGAAGGGTCCGCACATCCACAATGGTGGAAGACCTTAGACTTAATATTTTCTTAGGAAGATTTGATTTAGGTCTCATTAAACTTAACTTGACATAGTCATAACAATTATGACTAACCTAGTGGCATAGGTTAGCTCGAATTGTTAGCCACCTCAAATCAGAATTGGATCGACATATATGGCTAGGTAAGTGAGATCGATGGAAGGAATATGTCATTAACTCGACAAGAACGCATTCGAGTCGAGTAGCTCCCAATTAAAAATCAGTCGGTCACATCTGCCCAACTTACCTTAGACACCAAATTGTCGAACCAGAACTAATTGGGTTAGCCTACAATTCAGGCTCTAACCACTGAGCCAAATTAGGTCTTAACTTGATTGAGTCACATCTAAATGTGATTCGACCTTGATCCAGACATAATCCTATTAGACCGGTCAATTATTAGCTTTCATGATTTCACCTAACCAATTGTTGATTTAGTTTGATCAACCGCTAGACCTAATTGAGCTACCCAAGCCCGAATCCAATTTTATGAAAATGACTTGGATTTGAAATTCTCAATTTTAGACCTAATTTAATTTCATAAGCTTAATTCATTAATTAAGTCTTGGGTTCATAAACAAAATATGTAAAATAAATCCTAAGGTTTCAGAATCTAGGGTTTTATAGAAAAATAAGTTTTGATTTCTGATTAAGGATAAACGCGCAGTACCCCTACACATCATAAGAACACCCCATTGAATGGAAGGAGAGGGCCTTTAAATCCTACTTTGTTCTTATGACCAGACGGTCATGAGGAACACCTTAATCAAAAATATAAATTTAACTACAAAACTAGTTAGATCTAAATTTACATATCACATATACAATTTAAGATCTAACTATTACATGCTTTGCATACATCTCATGTATCAAAAATTGATCTAATTAATATGCTTTAAGATTTAATACATCACATATAATATCTAAAAAATAAAATTTAAATTGAACTATTCAACATAAAATTTATTCTAGACAGTTACTAGAACAATTCTATAACTAATCTAGGCATGCAACAGATCAATTTTATGTATTATCTAAATTTTTATTTTTTATTTTTGATTTAAATATATAATATTTATATCATCAAAATTATAAAATAAATTAAATTTAAATTATATTTTAATCTTATTAAAATATAAACTTACAAGACTATTCATAGATCAAACTATTCCTAGTCTAGTCATGCATCTCATTCATGTTAGATCTTCTCAGATTTAATTTTAAATATTTTAATTTTAAATCCTATCATATCTGATGTGATATCTTGAATATTTTAATATTAGATAAATTAAAAATAAAATTAGATCTAAATTAGATTTGAAACTGAGCCATGAATCTGACTTTGATATCAGTTGAAGGAAAAACTGCCTTTTTCCTTGTAGGATCTTCCAGATTTCATCAAATCTGGGGCAAAATAATTTTAAAAATTTTATCTTATATTTATTTTAGATGTAAATCTATAAATCTAATTTTATTATCTAATATTAATTCTAAAATAAATTTAAAAATATGAGAAAATATGAAATACCTCAAGGGTAATATGATTACCCTGTAGATGATCGCAGCAAGCCTGAGGTTCTGATTTAGCCATGCAATCGCCTGGCCTCTACCAGTATCTACTCAGGTAGGATTTGGATTATCTTCTCTTCATGAATCTTTGTTCAAAAAATTAGAACTAAATCTGATTAGGAAGATCTTCAAAAGTCTTCCTGAAGTTGGAGCAGCAGCTTGTCGAAGAACTCCTGCAGCCTTCCTGTTCAAGGCGTCACCACACCTTGATCTTGCACCAGATGGACGTCCAACTCCTTGGACATGAAGAGGAGAGGGAGAGATATAGATGGGATATAGAGAAGAGGAAAGGGGGTGGCAGCTTTGATGGGTTTGGTGCAATCACATAAAACCCTAGGCACAGACAGGGTTTATATAGACCCTGCTGCGCTGCGCAGTGCCACATCATTCGACCAATCAAAAAATTTTAATAAATCCAAAAAAATTTTGATTAGTGGAGTGATATCATCTGATCACATTAGATAAGAACCCCCACTCTCTCTCCTATGTTGGCACCATCTTTGGATAAGCACAAAGGAAGGTTGGCGCCAACAAGTCCATGTTGATCAAGACTCTCCATCCTTATCCACTTGGGGCGCCCACTTAATCCAATTGGGCTCATGCCATAATTTGATTATGGTGCTCAATTTAATGTGAACTTGGCATGTGGACACTCCATAAAAATCCTCCAATGAGCTCTTGCCAAGTGGCCTTCAGTTTAAGACCCATATGTCAACATTTGATAGATGTCCTAAAATAAAAATGGCAGGTGATAAAAATTAGCAGGTGTTGTCTTAAATTCATCTCATGAATTAAGACAAGATTTTTTTTGAGTTGGACAAGCTTCATTTAGACTGAGAGAAACCTTTTCAAGATTCTCTGGGTGAGTCAAATTATATTTGGCTCAGTTGAGATAGAAAAGATTATACGAGGAGAAAGTTAGGCTCAATCATGTGCTAGCATGATTTTCTTGAACCTAATTGGATCTAATCCAAATCAATTGGGCTAGCCCAATTGATGACATCTAGATCCTAACTCTTGTTAGTGTGACTCAGTTAGGTTCAATTCTGTATGGTAATGAGACATGTCGTGATCTCATCATCGACATCATCGAAACTCCTTTTGATGGACCAGAACTCTTCTGATTCATACATTAGAATGATCGATCATCAAGATCATTCTAATTGCTCTCAAAATCCATCAGTGATACTTACAGTATATGATGGTCACCCATCAGAACTGAAGATGAATCTCTCGATGCAGCTACCTGTGTGATTGAGTTCCTCTATCATGAGTCCTGACTGAATTAGGGTTAAGGTAAACTCGTCAAACCCAACATCAGTCATATGAGTAAATCGATCGATCCGAGTCCAATGTGAAACTCTAATGAAAAACTCTTTTTCATTATTTCACTCTGTCATGGTCATGGGCTTAAGGACTCGATCTTTCGATCATCATAGGACTACTCCTCTCATCTACCGAGGTTGATAGATCCCATCTTGGTGCGACCTAGTTCCTACAATGAATATGCTACAGCCAACATACACCTCAGAATTTTGAATAGCTAGGAGACCGAGTTATGGTGTAGTCAAACTATAACATATTCAAGATGAACTATCGATGCACCTCAGGTCAAAGAACTAGACACACAACTGCGGCATCGAGCTAGTCATCGACGAGAAGGTAGACTTCCTTATGACTGCTCGAGGTGGTCACGCTCAGTACTCTCGTTCTCAACGAATATCTATACTCTCGCTTCGGTGTCTCCACACCATAGACTCAAGATATATCTATCCTAAGAAAGTGATCATACACCAACCTTCCGGATCGATCATCATCCTCATGATGATCCTATGGTCAGGAGCTGTTTATGAGTTAGTTATGTAAATTCATGCATTAAATTTTCAACTCTTGAAAATATGAATTGACATTCCTACTAACTCAAAGGATGTATCACAGACACAATGTGATAGAAGAATAATCTATTTATTGATTTATAGTCAAAATTATAAATTTATCCTTAGATTTGTACAGGAATGTGTCAGCTAATCTGGCATCTAAGGCACTCATCTAATATTAAGTCCTTAGGTTAATCGATTCTACATTTGGGATTCAATCGATTTGATCAACAATAATTGTATGATCATTAACTTAATTGATCTGACTCTTATCAATACTTGACTTGGTTTGATCAATTACTTAATTGAATTAGATCCATATGGCTCAAATCAAAAACCTTAAATGCAATCCTATTATATGACTTAATTTATGATTTTTTCATGACAAAAATCCTCATACACGAACACAAATTTTAAATTTTAAAATCATATTTTAGATCTAAATTTATTGCATGAAAGTAAGTTTTAGAATATAAAAATAATTTTCAGATTTTAGCATACAAACATATATCATATATATGCATATAAAATCAGATCTAAACAAAATTTCAGATCTTAGCATGATGTCATATATCTCATATACTAATTATGGATCAGATTAAAGATAAATTTATGATCTAAAAATATAATCATATATCACATATATGCATCAAAATTTAGATCATAGAAAAAATTTAGATTTTATGCATGCATCTATGTATCACATGAACATAGACTAGAACTCTTTCTAAATCAAAATTCAGATCTATGCATGCAATTATATATCATCTATATGTTATAATATTAAACTCAAAATCAAATTTCAAATTGGTTGATCCATCTATATATCTCATGTATCAAAAAAATTAAAATTAATTTTGAAATCTTTTCAAAAATATGTATGTCAAAATTTAGCATATGAAAACCAGTGGCTCTGATACCACTATTGAAATTTGCGATTTGAAGCATGCATATGTATTTCTAAACTTAATTTTCTAAATACCGCAGTGAAGAATAAGATTAAAATAATTTTAATCTAAATTTTGCATGCATAAAAATATAAAAGCATATGGATCTATTTCATATGTTGAAATTGATATATGCTGAAATTTAAATTATGATCAAATCACATACCTTTTTCGCAATCTCTTTCTTTAAAACTGGATTTGAAAGAGATGAGACTCTCTGTTAGCTGTACAAGTATCTGACCTCTATGAGTATCCACTCCGGATTAGCCTGGAACAGCCCTCTATAATCTGAATTTTGATTCTCCAAAATTCAGTTTGCTGAATCTGAACGAAGCCTGGATTGCGATCAACACTTGATCTTTCCCCTTGATCTTCTTCTTCTCCTCTTCTCTAGAGTTTCTCCTTGCTATGTGCTGCTATCAGATGCTAGAAACCAGTAAGAAAGAGGTACCCAAACTCCTTTGGGCATAAAAATCATTGGGATGCGCGTCCCAAGGAAGGGATGTATAGAACACCCAAGAGAAGAGAAAGAGAGAGGAAGAGAGGGCATGGGGAGAGCCTTTGAGTGTGAGGGACTGCTGGTTTTGATGCTCTAGGAACCTTAAGGGAGGTCCCTTTAAATAGGCATAAGGATTGAATCTTATTCAATCTTATAATACATGTCCTACTTGCCTATTAACTTAAGTTATCCAACTTACATTAGGAAGGAGCTAGAACTCTTGATGCAAGGTGAAAGAGGAGCACTGTCCTTGGTTTGATTTTCATGTGGATTATCATTTGAGGATGGATACTTGGATGTCTCATAAAAATTAGGATAAGCATTATAGGTATTCATCTTATCCATGTTTACTTCATATATGCTTTGATTGTCATAGTCAAGGGATTCTGGGTTCTAGGATTTTAGTTTACTAGGACATTTTGAATGAAAATTTTATACACCCAGTCCTTCTACTGTGCCACTGAAACCCAACAGTGGTATCAGAGCCTATCTTGATTTAAATAATCAAAGCTTGAAATGTAGTCTTGATTGTGATCAAGCTAGGGTTTTCAGTTTGGTTCAAGTCGGATCAATGGTTGAACCCAATTGAACATCCAAATCCTAATATATCTTAAAGATATATTTAGATGCATGATGTTATGATTTTGATCATGTTAATATATCTTAGAGATATATTTAGTTGTATGATATCATGATTATGATCAGGAGATATGATTAGATGGATTGATTTAATGATTAGTTATCATGATTATTATGATACAACTATAATAGTGCATGGTTAGATTGGTTTAAGATAGGATATACTTGAGACCATTAAAGCTCTCATAAAAATCATATAAAGTCGTAGTGTTGTGAACCAGTAGCTAACCTATGTTTTTGAGTCGATTAATCGATTAGTTTCTAAAGAGTGATTCAAGTGTGGTGGTTCTTTAATTGGTTCCGTTCGCTGACCTGACTAATTTATTGATGTCTAAGGAAAGCAACAGGTGGATCTTCACCAATCTTAATACTTTTCTGACCAAATAGATTAGTTCGGATCTTGAATAAAGGTTGCTCAGTATTTTAAATACTACATATGCCTTCTTTCATGCTAAGATGATTACTATGTCAAGAACTGTAGTAGGTTTGTTGTGTTATCTACAAGGCTTACTATGGAGAATGATGTGGGGATCTCTTAATGCATATTAGATGCTTATGGTATATTTTGAATATATTATTTTATTATACTATCCATAAGGACAGCATTATTCAGATATGACTGTATAAAAATGAAGGGTCTGACTTAACTAAACACTATAATTTGTTGTGCCATCCACAAGGCTATGAGTGTATTAGAGGTAAGATAAAGTTGAAAGTTGTACAGAATGCAATTGGATACATTTTTCTATCTTTGAACTCAAAGAAGTTTGTTGTGCTATCCACAAAGGTTTTTTGAGGAATAAGGATCTCAATCCCACTAAGAAATCAGTTTAGAATTTTTTCGTCTACCATAGAGAGGATTATGGTATATGATAAAATAGTGAGAGTAATAACTAGAATAAAAGACCTCATCTAGTTATACAAGTCATCATGAGTGGCCTGTTTATATAAGTGTTCTTAATTTATGTAGATTTAATTTTGTATTATGGCTTCTTCATTTTCACTACATAAAATCATAAATGAAAATATGTTGATCAATTCGAACAATACGGATTGGTTGAGGAAAATGCAAATTAGATTCGCACAGGAGAAGATCTCTGATGTTATAGATCAGTGATAAGAAGGCAATGGATGTCCTCACAGATATTACATGTTGTGACAAGTTAGGATATTGAAAGAATGATTATAAAAATTATTTTACAAGCTTGAAGAAGAGTGCAAGTGTTGCATTGAAAGATATGTATATGATACAGATCTATTTTTTATTGAGTGTATCAGATTCTGATATTTGGATATTGAATACTATCTGTGAGTCGTATATATGCAATTCATTACAACGACTACAGAATATCAGAGGTCTAAAAATGAGGTAATCTTGAGCTTTATGGCGCAAGTGGAGAGTCCATCAGCACAGAGGCTTTAGAAACTTGCATGCTTAATTTACCTTCAGATAAGACTTTAGAATTAAAAGACTATTATTACATATCTAAGATTATTAGAAATATTATTTTTATATTTTTGTTATTAAAACAAGATTATGAAATAAAGTTAATGGACAATGATTCTCCATTTTATTTTTTAATAAATATTATGACTGTGGTTATATTGATAATAATCTTTTAATTCTAGCACTCAATAAAAATATTTTTCATATTGATAGAAATATGAAAAAAAGAGAGAAGATGTGAATATCACATATCTCTGACATTGCCGTCTTGGTCATATTAGTGAGTCAAGGACAAATAAGTTATACAAAGAAGAATTTTTTGACCTGTATGATTATGAATCATTGAAAACTTGTGAATCTTGTCTCATGGGTAAGATGACCAAGACTCCATTCTCTGGACATGGAGAGAGGGCAAAAGAGTTGTTAGCCCAAGAATGTTCAAATATATGTGGACCGATGATAACTCAGGCTAGAGGAGGATACTCCTATTTTATTACCTTTACAGATGATCTATCAAGGTTTGGATATATGTACCTTATTAAACATAAATCTGAAGTCTTTGATAAATTCAAGGAGTATCAAAGTATGATCGAGAAATAAACTGAAAAAAGTATCAAGGTTCTTCAATCTGATCGAGAAGGAGAATACTTATCCAGTGAATTTTTTGATCATCTTAAAAATAAAAGTATTCTCTCTGAGTGGATACCTCCTTATACACCATAATTAAATGGTATAGTAGAAAGAAGGAATCATACTTTGATGGATATGGTATGATCCATGATGGGCTTCACTGATCTTTCAGTATCATTTTGAAGATATGCCTTAGAGACTGCCGCATACATATTAAACAAGATGCCTTCAAAGTCTATTACTAATACTCTATATGAGATATAGAAGGGAAGAAAGCCTAATCTTAAATATCTTAAGATTTGAGACTATCTTGCTTATGTCAAAAATATCTTTAGACATAAACTAAGTACTAGAATAGATAAGTGTAGGTTTGTAGGGTATCCTAAGGAAATAAAAGGATACTACTTTTATCATCCTACTGAATAAAAGATATTTGTTAGTAGGCACATCATTTCCTTAAAAAATAAATTGATCTAAGAAGGAGGTAGTGGGAGGAATATTGAATTTGAAAAGTTTAAAATCTATAAATCGATCTAAAAATACTTGTGGTTGGACCACAAAGAGATCCTCAACTAGAAGTACCTAAGGATGAGGTATATCCACAATACACACCACCTCTTTGAAGGTTAGATAGAGTGCGTCGAGCACGTCTTAGATTTGATTTTATCATTGAGAATGACAATTCGATCAATATCACTCAAGATGATGATCCACTGACCTATTCAGAAGCTGTCATGACTAGAGACTCAGATAGGTGGCTGGAAGCCATGAAATTCAAAATGGACTCTATGTACACCAACCAAGTGTGGACCTTGGTTGATGTACCTGAGGGTGTGACCCCAATATGGTGCAAGTGGGTCTTCAAGAAGAAAATCAAAGTTGATGGCCAAGTGAAAACCTATAAAACTAGGTTGGTAGCGAAGGATTTCAAACAAAGGTAAGAAATTGACTATGATGAAATCTTCTCACTGATGGCTATGCTCAAATCCATTCGAATTTTACTTACTATAGCTGCATACTATGACTATGAGATCTAGCAGATGGATATCATGACCACTTTTCTCAACGGTAATCTTGAGGAAAAGATTTTTATGGTTCAACTAGAGGAATTTATCTCAAGTGAGGGGGCAAATCAAGTATGCAAGCTAAAAAAAATTATCTATGGATTGAAGTAGGCTTCGAGGAGCTGAAATATCCGATTTGATATCACAGTCAAAGACTTTGGCTTTATCAAAAATGAGGATGAACTATATATGTATAAGAAGATAAATGGAAGTACTATTGCTTTCGTGCTTCTGTATGTCGATGATATACTACTCATTGAGAATGATATTCTAATGTTGCAATCGATCAAGACTTGGCTATCAAATAAGTTTTTCATAAAAGACTTAGGTGAAGTATCCTATATACTGGATATAAAGATCTATAGAGATAGATCTAAGAGCATACTAGGCTTGTCCCAATCTCGGTATATAGATCTCATGTTGAAGAGGTTCAACATGGAGGCAAGTAAAAGAGGTTGCCTATCTGTAAGTCATGACATACATCTCTCTAAGAAAATATATCCTAAGACACCAGAGGAGAGAAAAAGAAAGTGAAATATCTGATGCTTTGACTGTGAGATCAATAACGTATGCTATACTATATACCAGACTTGATGTAGCTTATGCTTTAGGCATAGCTAGTCGATTTCAGACAGATCTAGAGGAAGATCATTAAAAAGCTATGAAAAATATTCTTGAGTGCCTAAAGAGGACTAAAGATATTTTTCTAATATATGGAGGAGGATCAGAGTTGAAACTAGAGGGATATACAGATTATTTTCAATCTGACCTCGATGATAGCAAATCGATTTTAGGATATATATTTATCCTAAATGATGGAGCAATGAGTTGGAAGAGTTCTAAGTAGTTGATAGTAGCTGACTCAACCACCGAGGTAGAATACATCGCTGCTAGTAAAGCCGCTAAAGAAACTATCTGGATGAAAAAGTTCACCATGAAATTAGGAGTCATTCCTGAGATTGAAGGATCAGTGCCACTCTATTGTGATAACACTAGGGCCGTTATTCAATCTAAAGAATCTAGGTTTCATCAAAGATCCAAGCACATCCTCAGACGCTTCCACCTCATTCGAGAAGTTGTAAAGAGACAAGATGTTATCCTTGAACGAGTTGACACTAAGGACAATATAGCAAACCTATTCACTAAGACCATACCATAGTAGCTATTCGATCACCATCTTGATTGTATAGGATTGAAATACAAAGATGACTGACTTTAGTGCAAGTGGGAGATTGAAAGAAGAGTGCTCTACAAGCCAATCACATGTATGATGCGATGAAATTTTTCTTTGTAAACTTCCAACTCATGTAATGATATTTTTTATTTGATAATGAAATGAGATATTTAATTTATTATTTTAGCTGCATCTTTCTATATTTAAGATTATGATGAACTTCAAAGATTAGCACAATAATTTTAAGAGATATGAATGGATCATGTCTATGAGATCTAAAATCTTAAAATCCTAATCTTAAACATTTCTGATCGTGGGAGCATTGAGTCAGGGATCAATATTCTAAAAAGACTGGCACATCCTTTGTGTGCTCGACGGAGAGAGTAGCTAATCTCACTAGCCATTTATGTGGGGATACTAATATAAGGATGTGAAAACTTATTAGAAAATGAGTTCTCTGAATTGACATACTGACAGAGAACATCTTATGAAAGTCTTACTTACATACCAAAAGATGCTTCTCTAAGTGAGAGTTGTACAAGTGATTCTTAGACCTGAGATCATCATGAAATCTTATGCATATAAACCCATATTTTGGTTCATACCTAGTCATTGTATTAAGACATATATGAGATATTCTAGATATGGTGGAGTGTATATGAAGGTTATGAGTTGGTCAACATGAAATCGATCACTCCTAGTAAGAAGAGATCGCACCCTGTAAATTCTCATCTTTAGATTATTTAGAAAATTTTTTTTGATCAAAAGCACGATTAAGATTAAAAGGAGTTTCTAATGCTTCATCATAAGAGTCATTATTGGTTGATGAAGAATCAATATGAATATGCATTTGAGTTTGACATGATTTCAAACTCATAAATATATTCAGGATGCAGGGATGATCGAAAGATTAAATTACATGGTAACTTACCATTGGAGGATATATTTAATATTTTTATCAAATTTTAAATCTTCTAAGTAGTCATGATATATTGCTAGACGTCAATCTTGATTTGTAGGTTTGATCAAATTAAAGAGTTTATTTTGATCGCCAATTAGAAAAGATTCTAATTGTTGAACATGGGTTAGCTGGTTTTAGATCTTAATTGATTAGAAAGAGTCTAATCAAATTAGATCAACTTGCATCCAGACTTACTACTGACTAGATATGGAACTCAATGGGTCACATACATAAAAAAGTGGCCAAGGATCCATTTGATAAGGTCGATTGGAGTTTTGAATCCAATCAAGGTCTCCGGTAGGCATGCTAGCACGTATGGAAATCATAGCTCTTTAGGAGATTAATTTGATCTCAAACCTTGCAAATTAGCTACCCAATTTTGTATGTATTTGAATTAGGTAATGTTACCTGGAGGTAGCCCAAAGTGGGGCACCTAAAGTCCTCTTACCGCCAAAAAAAAAAAAATAAGAGTCCAAATTGTGAAGGACACTTGGCGCATTTTTGAGATGGGACGCACACCCATCTAGTTTTGGCATGCAGAAGGACCAAGAGTCCTTCTACTTTGGGTCTCTAACCCATATAGCAATAGATCAGATCCTTAACCTCTTTTGCATGCCTTTTAAAGTATGAAAAATTCTTTAGATTTGGTGTGGAAACTCTTCTGGATGGACGCGCATGCGTAAGTTGGAGTAACATGACTCTTATAGAGTCCATCTGACATTTAAATTTTATTTATATGAGATGCCACCTACTAGATTATGTTCTTTATTTGTTACATCATTAAATGGAACATTATCTAAAATTTTTTCAGATTTATTTGGAGAGGGAAGGATGCCTAAAACTCCCATCTCCTGTGCATACGCGGAGAAAGAATTAATGCGAGGAGTTGCATCTTCACGCTAAGTTTTCTCTCTGCTAGGATATATTCAAGCCTCAATTTTTATGCCATAAGAAGCCTCATTCAGATAGCTAACCAGGTGGTAAAATCAAGATTTTTCTAATTTATGATGGGGCATTGAAAGCATCTTTCTTTTCTGGTGGATGTGAGGGAAGGCTAAATCATCGTATCAGATAGTTAAGAGTCCTTCTCTCATAAGACTCTTAATATATGATACACCGATTCATGGCATTTCTGGAGAGGCTTATCTAGATTTTCTGGCACCCATCCTATTGTTATAAATAGGGGGTAGCAGATAGAGTGATCATTCAATTCCTACAATATCCTATCCACTCCCTCTCTCCCTCTCTTACAACCCTAGTTCTTTTAGGACAAGGCTTGTTCTTTTAAGACAAGCGTAATCCTCTTAAGATGAAGGGTTTAAGAAGTCTAGAAGAAGATGGTCAGGTTTAGTAAGAAGTTTTAAGAGGTCCAAACTTGAGTCTGGAGGAGGGTCTGATCGACTGGGGTCTAGTTGAGTTCTAATGGCTAGAACTCTTGATACAAGGTGAAGGAGAAGCGCTGTCCTTGATCCGATCTTCATGTGAATACCATTGGAAGTGGATATTTGGATGTCTCGTAGAAATTGGAATAAGCATTACAGGTATTCTTCTTATCTATGTTTATTTCATATATGCTTTGATTGTTATAGTCAAGGGATTCTCGATTCCAGGGTTTCGATGTGTTAGGTTGTTTTGAATAAAAATTTTAAACACCCAGCCCTTCTGCTGTGCCACTGGAACCCAACAAGTTTTTCACTAAAAATCAAGATAAAATTTTACAAATATTATAAAAATTTTAATTTTTAATCTATTCAATTTTCTTACTGGCATTCGATGCGATCAGATAATTTTTTCTTCAACTGGTACCAGAGCCCGACTGTATATCAAGATCATATAATCTAATTTTTAAATTTGTTTGATTTTTTTCTTTTGATTTTGAATCAAAATTTTTAATATGATGAAATCTTATTTTGATTTGATATTTTCTATATTTTTCTGATCTGGTTTTGACCAGATTATTGGATCAAAATCAGTCCCTAAAAATAATCTATTAAAAATCTATTTTAGCAGAATTTTCTATGTAGATTTTTGTTCTGATTTAAAACCTGATTATATATGAATTTAAATCTATTTTGATAGATTTTTCTGGATGTATTTCAATTAGAAAATTGATATTTGAATCAGGCTCAGATCTGAATTTGTTTGACAGAGTTTCAAATCTGATTTGAGCAATGTATCTACATATATTTGATCATATCTTAAATCAGAATTTTTCTATGCAATCATACATATATTTTGAATAAATTTCTTTATTTTTATGGATCTAAAATTAATGATTCATATGATGATATGATTAAGGTTAAAATCTAAAAATTTAATGTTATAGTAATAATCTAATTAGATTAGATAAAAATTCTACATGTTATCATGTTATGAATATGATATGAACCAGAATTTTTCTTTTACATATGTGATATGTAGTGTTGAATTATTCTTAGTAGCCAAGTATTCAAAATTGAGTGGATCACCATAGCCATCCGATCATAAGAATAAGTAAGAATAAAATTTTCTCTCTTGCCCAATCAACAGGTTCTCTTATGATGTGTAAGGGTGCCAATGTGATTATATCTCAGGTAGAAAAAAGGTAAAAAGAAATTTTAAAATTATTTAAATCATAAATAAATTTAGATTAGATCTAAAAATTTTATGATATATTTTTTGCTGATTTATGCAAAATACTCAGATCTAAAAATTAGTTTCATAATCTGAAATTAATGACATATGATGTAAGGTTTTGCATGAAAACTTTTATAAAATTATTTTACAAATTGAAATTATTTTAATATAAAATTTTATATACTTAATTATGAATTAAGATATTATTATAAAAAGATTTAGATTTGAGAATTGAAGATCTTAAGATACCTCATAAATCAAGTGGCTATGGGTTAGCTTGAATCAGATCATCAACTAGGTTAGACCTAGGGTGAGAAACAAATATGAACTAAATAGAAAAATAAATTAAATCTAATCAAGAATTGAATTAGATTAGATCAAAATATCTCTAAATCAATCTCAATAGTTATAGCCTGATCAAGTCTATATTTTGATCATACCAAACGGACCTGATTCTGGCTCAGTGGTCGAGTCCGAGTCCTTTGGCTGAGCAAATCGAAACTAATCGATCAATTGGTATCTAAGGTAAGTTCAACAGTATGATCGATGATTTTTAATTGGGGGTGTGCTTACCTAGCTTATATGATGTCTAAGGCAAGCATTGGCTATCCTCCCATTGATCTCACTTACCTGACCAATTTGGTAGATTAAGTTAAGATTTGATCACTGAATGATTCGATTTGACCCATGTCATTAAGGTTAATCAGTGTGACTGATTCAGATATTTTTTATCCAGCTTGTTTCTAGTCCTCTTTGATGACTTGGTGAAGTCAGTGGGAAGATCATTAAAATGCTGGTTAACCTCTTCTCTTTATTCTTAAACTAATTAATTAAATCTTCTAAATTATTAAGTCCTTAAAATGACATAGTTATGGGATAACTAGTTCATAGCCTCCCATTAAGGTGCATGATAATGGATCCAATATTTTAAATAAATATTGGAGGTACAAATGTCTGGTATTTATTAGGTATTAAAATTATCATTCATCATATGATGACCTTATTGTAATTTTCAGATCAATGGTTAGGTTGGTCGAGTAAACTCGAACCTGGGTATTTGTTTGTTAGATGCATTGAGTATGGTCATGTTAATGGTTAGATCTAACTGAGATTTTCAGTGGAGGTGCAAATGTCTGCTGAAGAGATATCTAGGGCAAAAATATTACTAAAAATTATTGAAAGAAATAATTGGTTAAAAACTTACCCATAGTTGCACAAAGGTTGGTCGAGCAAACTCGGGCTCGTGTGCAGTCTATGTGGATTCTAGTACCTACTAAAGAATTAATGTAATTTTTTGAATTGGAGGCAGAGACTATCAATTTGTATAAAATAGTGAGAGAACCTTTAGACTAAAGTCCAAATCTTTAGAATTAAATAATTTATATACTAATAGATCTTATATTTTTTTTAAAAAAAATGGCTAACACTTTATCGCTCTGCTCGCTGTTGGATAGTGATAAGCTCACCAGACCTAATTTTGATAGTTGGTATCAAAAACTCAAGATTGTCTTAGAGTATGAGAGGATCTTGTACACACTTATAGATCCAGCACCTGAGGAGCCCACCTCGAATGCTCGTGGTACAGTCAGAGACACTTACTAGAAGTGACTCAATAATCAAGTCACTGTACGTTGCATTATGAGGGTGGCTATGAACGATGAGATCAGTCATAAATTTGAGGATGCTCAGCCAGAAAATTTTTTTCAAATGTTAAATGAGTCCTTTGGCACTCCTTATGATGTTGATGAAGAGAAAGAAACTGTTTCTCCTCGAAAGTCTCAGGTTGCATCTAAAAATTTTTTTATTCATCTACATGATTAAGGATCAAATTCTTATCTAATTAGTAGTAAAACTAAAGATCAAATATCAAATTATCTGATATAACCTTTGTGGAGGTCTGGATGTGCAGATCTTTTACTTCGTATGCACGTCAGATGTCGTAGGAAAACAGGATGAACTCCAATCCAATTGTCTTTGCAACTCAATCAATTGAGGGATGAGATGTGCTAGTGTGACACCTCACACCAGTAGGTAAGATGCCCAAGATGGATCCACGCCCAAGGGAAGAGGGGTGGCAACAAGAGGAGAGGGCAAAAGGGAAAAAGGGACCTCTCTCTCTTCTCACGCCTCTCCCTCTCTTTCTCTTTTCTCTCAATCTGATTTAATTGCCATGCATCCATAGGTAGAGACCCTCTCTATTTAGAGATGATTCCCATGACCCAATAAGTATAAAAGTCTTAACTCAAATCTGATTTGAATTAGTCCAATACTCATGAAAGAAGGATTCCTACATGAGATAGAATTCCCATCACATATGACAATCAATTTGTACCCACTCCTTCACCCACATGGGATGCCCCAAATGAGCAAAGCTCTAGGTGTTACTCAGCCCATAATAGAAGGAAATCCTAGTGCAAGTGAGAATACTCATATCTTATCAAAAGTAGGTTCGATTCAAATCCAATTCGAAGCTAGTTTGAAATAATTTTGAAAGGCTGTCAATCTCAAACTCTTTAGGACTTTTGTATCAAGTCTAACTTAGATTTTTGGACCTAATTAAGACTAATTAATTTAGATCTAATCTAAAATTAATCAGTACTTAAACCCAATCTTTCATATGCTCCATGGATCATAGATCAAAAACTGCTTATCCCCGAGATCGAACCTGAACCTCATATGTAGTGCTAGCTAGACATAGTCAACTCTTCAATCCCGTTTGACCCATAACTTAATTCTCAATTAAGTTAGCTTATATATTCAATTAAGTCAACTACTTTCAAATTAGATATATAAACATAGATCAATTCCTTCCTACTTTGTCTGACTTATGTGCATGGCTTCATAGGTTCAAATACTAAATCGATAGCACAGGAACCAATTTCTGCACTAATCAAGATACCATCTAGCAATGATTTCCGACATTCAGATAGATCAAATTATCACAAAAAAATATTTCAGAATCTATACACATGGTTACTGCATAATTAATTCTTTTGACTCTGGATGCTCTAGGATGATCTCAGATTAACTGTCAACCGAGATTGCTTCATCTGTATTGTATTTCAACCTTTCAAATCCATCTTATGGATTACCCTGATCAAGGCTTTGCTAAATTGAAATACCGCGATACATCAACTCCAATAATTTTGAGAGGTCAATCCCATCTTGATCTACACACAAACTTCGTAAGTACTTGACTGTACCCAGTAGCCTTCCGTCACTACATTAGAAATCTAGATAGTCTAACACCAAAGCACAGTGAGTTGCTTGCAAGTCATTATGATGATCTCAGATCTGAAGGATACTTATACCTATGTATTTCGTGAGCAACTCTTGACAGCACGCTCAGCAGATGAGTCACTTATTCAGTGATGATGTACCCCTACATCTCCCCTGTATGCCATACCAGTGTCACCACACTCTTTGATTAAGAGGATAACCAACCCATATGGCACATAACAACCTCTACTCGATAAACGTCATCATCCTGTAATGACATCTCATTTAGTCGCAAACATGTTTAAGAACTATACGATAAATCCTCTCTTTATCGCACACTAGCATAGTTTTAAAGACTTCATTACAACACAAGAGTTTAAGGAAGATGTCACTTTGTGATGATAAATATCAGAATAATTTTTATTCAATAATCAATAATTCATATACAAGGATGAACTCAATCATTATACGATTGATTTTAGGACACAATTTCCAACAACTCTCACTTGGACTAAAGTCAATTGAGATAGTATCTTATACCCATCTTCCATTTGAAATCATCAAACTCTTTGATCCCGAGAGCTTTAGTGGAGGGGTCGGCTAGGTTTTCCTTTTTATCGATCTTTTGAAGTTCGATGTCACCACAATTCATGATCTCTTGCACCAAGTAATAGCGGTATAGAATATTTTACAGCATCCGATACAGCATTGTATTCTGTTTCGCATACAGAATCGATCACAGTATGTTGCTTGAAACTCTTCCAGCAAACAGCTTCTCCATTTAAGGTAAATACGTAGTCTGATACGCTTTTGCTATCATCACAATCTGATCGAAAATTGGAATCAGAATATCCCACAAGTTTTAGATCTATGTCTCCATAGATAAGTCATTGATCTTTAGTATTTCTTAAATACTTAAAAATTACTTTTACAATCTTCCAATACTTTTCATCTGGATCAGACTGGTACCTACTCACTACCCCTAGTGAATAGGCCACATCCAGCCTTGTACACATCATAACATACATGATAGATCCCACTGTCAAAGCATATGGTATTCTACTCATGTGCTCTCTCTCCTCAGGAGTTGTTGGACAATCCTTCTTGGAAAGAGTAATTCCATGGCCTATTGAAAGATAGCCTTTCTTGGAATTATCCATGTTGAACCACTTCAACAGGGTGTCGATGTATGTGGTTTGGGACAATCCAAGCAACCTTCTAGATCTATCCCTATACATCTTTATCCCAAGGATGTAGGATGCTTCTCTCAAGTCCTTCATAGAGAATTATGATGATAACCACAGCTTCATACTCTGCAAAGTCGGGATGTCATTTCTTAGTAACAGTATGTCATCCACATACAGCACAAGAATGATGACTACAGAATCGAAAACCCATTTGTAGATGCAAGGCTCTTCTTCATTCCTAATGAAGTCATACATTTTGATCACCTTATCAAAACGCATGTTCTAACTCCTAGATGCCTGCTTAAGTCCATAAATAGATCTTTTCAGCTTGCACACTTTCGACTCATCTATGGATGTGAACCCTTCAGGTTGTATCATATTGATAAGTGATATATTTTTATATTTATTAAAGATTTTTTGATAATTTATTATGCTAACATCTTCTTAAAAATCTAATTTTATGAATAAATTAGATTTTTTTTATAAAAATAAATAATTTTAAAAAATATAAAATTACAGCATATTTATGAAAAATAGATGTCAACTTACTTAAGTACTTTTAAGCACCAAAATAATGAGAAATTTTTGAAAAATTTAATGTATATTTTTTTTTATTTTTCAGATGAAAATCAGAGCGAAAATCAAGCCAAAATATCCTAAAAATAATTTTTATAGTCTTCGAAGTATAGTGGACCAGTTACTCAATCCACAGAGTCAGGGTATAGTCCACGATGGGAGGAGATAATTTCACACGATCCGATGATCCGCATTCATCCCGATCCAGATCAGACAGCTGAGGATGCTCCCAACTTTGAATAGGAGATCAGAGGCGCGATCTGATGACTGAAATCTCATCTGAAGCATGATCAGATGGTCAGAATCACATCTGACTTTGATAAGGATTAAAACATGGATTTTTGGATTGATCTGGGCAGTCCAAAGGTGATCCGATGGTCAAAAATTAATGTAAAGGGTATTATACAAATTCTAAGGGTTTTAGGACTCCTTTTTCTACCAAAAAAATATGAAAAATTTATCTATAAATAGGGAGTTTGGGAATAAGTTTAGAGAGGAGAAAAAATCAATAGAAAAGTGAGAAAAAATTAGAGAAAAAAATAAGAGAGGTTTAGGGATCCAAGAGAAAAGATGAATATGGAGCTAAAGATCTTGATGCGTGGCTAAATTTCTTCAATCCAGGAATACGATGAAGCCTGTAAATAGAATTTTATTTTTTTTCTTATATTTAATTTTTATATAATAAAATTATACTTTTATTTCATATCTTTTTATTTTTCTAAGGTATTGATCTAGCCTACATGAACTATACCCTTCACTGACGTGTCGTGATCCTTGGATACGGTACATGCCTAGGAGAGATAGATCGTAGTATGTTAGATTAAATCTTATATCTTGTAATTAAATTTAGATAGTTTATACTCTGATAGGACGAGCTGTGATCTACTGATACAGTCCGTACCCCTTAGAGATAAGCTATACTAATACCTTAATCACAAGAATTAATATTGCAACATAAAAAAAAAATAAATCTAATTTGCATGGTGGATTCAAAAATTTTTGAGTTATTTTTTTGACTTATTTTCTTTCATAAATTAATTTATATTTATAATTAAATTCTTACTATTTAATTTTTTTTAATCCTTCTACAATCAATTCTCTTTTATTTATTCTTAAACAAAGAAGATAATCGCCCTAGATCCCTATGAAAACGATCCCGACTCACCCTATCTATATAGTTTGAGTTGGTTTTTATTCTTGACTGTCTATGATAGTGATCAAATTTTGACGTCATTATCGAAGATCTAGGCATGATTATTTTTTTATTAAAAATTTTTTTTTTAGTCTTATTCTTAGTTTCTTTTTATTTGCTTTCTAACTTGCTTAGTTACTTTGTCAAATTTACTTTCTTCTAAAATTTAAAAAAAATCTCTACATTGACATCTCATAATCTACTTAAGGAATTAGATACTTAATCATAAAATTTAAAAAGTGAAATAAATCAATTTACTTTTGACTAACTACCAAATTTGGCCACCTTTTCTTCTTGCATTGCATAATTTTATAAAACATCTTAAGGGCACAAATCCTAAACAAGATAAGGTGAAGATTTCATCACCCTTTCTTAGCCCACAAATCATCATCCTGCATATTGCATTGACCTAAATCTTAACTTAAAATCAATTAGACATTGGCCCCTAAGGACTCTCGAGCTCAATAAGACAAGGGATCCTGAGAGTTGGACTGGGTTAGGGTTAGTCAATTTGACTGGTGTCTAAGAAAGTGGTTCAAGGACTACGTTCTGAAGAAAGATGGTTATTTAATTGATTTCATTCACTTACCTGGCCAACTCAGTTAGTGTCTAAGGAAAGCAACCCGAGAGAACCCCACCAACTTTACACTTACTTGACTAGTTGAATGGCTAGTCTTTTACCTAGAGTGCTTAAAGACAACCTTAGCAGTTAAGAGCTATTTAGATCTAAGATTATCTTTAGCTAGGATTGACTGCATAACTTGATTACTAACCTACGAACATTAAATCTAACTAAAACTCTATCATCTATCGGTCTACGACCCCTTAGGACTCTCATCTCTAGAACTCTTCTTCTTCTCCTCTTTTTTTCTCATATAAAAACAATTATAAAAAAATTTACTAGGATAAAATGATGATTGTCAGACATAATCTAAAGCCTACAAGCCTATAAGGTCACTGAGGAAGAAATGGATTCCAATAGACAACCTAGAACCCTATTGGACCTATGTTATTCGATTAGCTCTGTCCAACCATCTAGAATTAGATCTTCGGCTAATAATTTTATAATTGGCTCTCAAATGATTAACATGCATCCTACATTCACTGAAATTGAAAATGTATATGTTTATTCAAGGAAGTTTGAAGATACTAGAGTTGCAACTTTGATCAATAGAATTGAAGCCTTAGAATACGAAAGACATATCCAATTTAACCAAGTACTAGCACCCATGTGTATTGGATGTGATACACCAGATCATGTTGTGGAGGAGTATCCTTATTTGATGAACCCAACCCAAACTAAGTTCATACAGGAGAGTGCATTCAATGAAAGCTACATAAATGAACCTTATACACCAACCTATAATCCAGGATCGGAAAGTCATCCCACTTTTACATGGTCACAAGATGCAACATTAGGAGCCCATAATTTTTATCAACCCTATCTAAGGCCCAACCAAACACTGAATGATCAACCAAGTTTAGATCTCGAGGAAGGAGTCAACACATTAGAAAAGAGTCTAGATATCTTAGCGCAATCAACCTCAAACATTAAAAATATTCTCAATAATTTCATGCAAACTACTGACTAGTTATTTAAACAATTGGGATAATCAACTATAGCAGTTAGTAAACTAAAAGAGGGTAGATTATCAAGCCAACTAGAGGATGATCCTAGAGCTTAAAATAATTTAAAACTTAAAGACCAGTTCAATCAGTTGAGAACATTTAGGTCTGAGGAACTGGAAGAGATACCTGAAGTTGATGATAATAATGTGGTATCCACACCTAGTGACTATTACACTCAGCTAAACCCAAAATTAATTGTTGAACTCCTCATAATACTGGTTGAACCTCTACTTAAAAAGGAAGAGGCAATAATAGGAGATCCAAAAATACTCCCTTAGCACATCGAGTATATAGATCTAGGTCTCTTAAAATCCTGACTAGTACTTAAGTTATACCTAGATCTAACTATAGAGGAAGAATTGTTAGTTATCAGGAGAATAAGTCACATAATGGTCTCAAGTAGAAAATACCTTAAGGAAGAGCCTGAATTATGTAGAGAATTACAGACTCATGTTAAGATTCAAACAGGAATAGGATAGGCACTCTTTTAGCATCTGACTGAAGATGTTAAACTTAGCACTTTTTGGGAGGCAACCCAAGTTTTTTTTACTTTGTTTTAACTGATCTTTATTTTTTTAAGAATAATGGACTGCTCTATGTGGAAACATCTGTCAATAAATGTGATCCGACTGAAGACGTTAAACTTAGTACTTTTTGGGAGGCAATCTAGGTCCAGCTTTTATTTTTGATATCTTTTGTATTTTGTTTAGGTTAATCAAGTCTTGCTTTATACCTTTTGTAGAAATTTGAAGATAAAATTGGCTAAGTTGGGGGGAGAACTAATTTTGAAAAGATATCTAAATCAGGTGACATCTCTCTTTTTTCTTTCTCTTTTTATTCACCCTTTCATTTTTTCTACTCTATTGAGGACAATATCGATTAAGTTGGGAAGAGAATAAGAAAAAATTTTAAAATTTTTTTAAGTCCTCAAGTAAGTTAGTATTTAGTATTTAAGCACCTTATTACACTTAAGAATTGAGTTAAACCAAGTATTTTTAAAAGAAAATTGATGTACAGATTAAAGAGTTTGTGAGATATTGAGGGATCAAATATTAAGAAAATTCAATAAAGAGTTAAGTTTAGAACTTAAATAATTTTTTTTGAGTATTTTTAAATTTTTCTATCAGCATCAAAGAAGAGTTTACTTCTTATGAGTTTGTGTAGGATAACTATATATTTTTTTATATTAAAAAAAAAAAGAATTTTCAAGTACTTCATATTGAGTAATCGGGTCTCTTTGCCTAAGCAAGTATTGAGTTTCATGTCAAAAGGCATGTAGGGCAAAGAAACTTGTTGTAAAGCTAGTTTTAACTCGTAGTATATTTAATTCGAGCAAGTAGGTCTGAGGAGTATTCTATACCTAGTGCCCTAAAGTCATTTGGTTTGAAAGTCATTGGCTGAAAACTTACTACATGTGTTAAATAGAAAGTTTAAGGGGTTAAGACACTCAATAGCAATACAACATTAAAAAAAAAATTGAATTAATAAATGAAGGATGGAATTAATAATATACTTATCCATATGAAGGTTAATGATTTGGAGATAAAGGTAGGAATAATTTAAAAAAAATTCAAAAAAAATTTAGTATTCTTAGCTTAATTTCCACATTGATTAGTATTAATACTTCAATGACATACCTCACCTTGCTCTACTGGATATCAGTGGTCTTTTTTAAAATTATTTGATAAAATTTGAGACTTTAAATTAAACGATACTTAATTCTAAATTCTTTCTTTACTTGAGGACGAGCAAAGTTTAAGTTGGAGGATGTGATAAGTGGTATATTTTTATATTTATTGAAGATATTTTTGATAATTTATTATGCTAATATCTTCTTAAAAATCTAATTTTATGAATAAATTAGATTTTTTTATAAAAATAAATAATTTTAAAAAAATATAAAATTAAAGTATATTTATGAAAAATAGATGTCAATTTAATTAAGTGCTTTTAAGCACCAAAATAATGAGAAATTTTTGAAAAATTTAATGTATGTTTTTTCTTATTTTTCAAGAAAAAATTAGAGCAAAAATCAAGCCAAAATATCTTAAAAAATAATTTTTATAGCCTTCGATGCATGGTGGACTGGCCGCTCAATCCACAGAGTCAGGGTGCTGTCCATGGCAGGCAGAGATGATTTCATGTGATCCGACGATCCACGTTCATCCCAATCCAGACCGAATGGTTGAGGATGCTTCCAACTTTGAATAGGAGATCAGAGGTACGATCCAATGACTAGAATCTCATCTGAAGCATGATCAGATGGTCAAAATTGCATCTGACTTTGATAAGGATTAAAACATAAATTTTTGGGCTGATCTGGGCGGTCCAAAGATGATTCGACGGCCAAAAATTAATGTAAAGGGTATTATACGAATTCTAAGGGTTTTAGGACTCCTTTTCTTATCAAAAAAATATAAAAAATTCATCTATAAATAGGAAGTCCAAGAATAAGTTTTAAGAAGAGAAAAAATTAGTAGAAAAATAAGAAAAAATTAGAAAAAAAAATAAGAAAGGTTTAGGGATCTAAGAGAAAAGATAAATATAGAGCTAGAGATCTTGATGCGTAGCTAAATCCCTTCAATCTACGAATATGATGAAGCCTGTAAATGGTTTTTTATTTTTTTTTCTTGTATTTAATTTTTATGCAATAAAATTATATTTTTATTTTATATCTTTTTATTTTTCTAAGATATTGATCTAGCCTATATGAACTATATTCTTCACTGACGTACTGTGATCTCTGGATACGATACGTGCCTAGAAGAGATAGATCATGGTATGTTAGATTAAATCTTATATCTTGTAATTAAATTTAGATAGTTTATACTCTAATAGAATGAGCTATGATCTACTAATATAGTTCGTACCTTTTAAAGATAAGCTATACTAATACCTTAATCACAAGAATTAATATGGCAACATAAAAAAAAAATATATCTAATTTGCATGATGGATTCAAAATTCTTGGATTATTTCTCTGACTTATTTTTTTTCATAAATTAATTTATATTTATAATTAAATTTTTACTATTTTATTTCTTTTTAATCTTTCTACAATCATTTTTTTTTATTTTTTCTTAAAAAAAAGATAATCACCTTAGATCTTCGTGGAAACGATCCCGACTCATCCTATCTATATAGTTTGAGTTGGTTTTTATTCTTGACTGCCTATGACAGTGATCACATATACACATCTTCTTCCAGCTCTCCATTAAGAAAAATGATTTTGACATCCATCTGTCAGTTCTCATCTAAGTGTGCAGCGATAGCAAGCATAATCCTGATGGACTTGAGTATTGCCACAGGAAAGAATGTCTCGTCATAGTCAATACCATAACACTGACGGTAACTTTTGACAACTAGATGGACTTTGTAGGTCTCTACCTTTTCGTCCACTCTTCTTTGTCTCTTAAAAATTCATTTACACCCTATGAGTTTTATCCCTTCGGATGGATCAATTAGTATCCATATGCCATTAATCTCCATGGACTCCATCTCAAATTTTATGACCTCAAGCCATTTTTGAGAGTCAGACCTTTGTATGGCCTCCATATAGGTGATAGGATCCTCATCGTTCTCATCAAGTTCGATGGGGTCACTATCTTGGATCAAAAAATCATATATCTATCCGACTGATGCGGTACTCTATTGGATCTCCTTAATGGCCCCTCTACTGGCTCCGAATTCAATTCACCAATCAAATCTAATTCTGTGTGTGTCGGTCTTTCCTCCTCATGAACTTCATCAAGTTCAATTTTACAGGCATTAGCTCCTTCACCAAGGAACTCTTTTTCTAAAAAGACTATCCAACTACTGACAAATATCTTTTATTCTTGCAGTGAGGTAGAAGTAGTACCTTTTAGTTTTCTTTAGATATCCTATGAATAAGTATCTGATGAACTTTGGTCCAAGCTTATCTATCTTTAAATGCTTGACATAAACTGGACATCCCCAGACCCTAAGGTGTGAGAGCACTGGCTTATGCCTAGTCCATATCTCATATGGAGTTTTATCGAGAGACTTGCTGGGCACCTTATTCAGAATGTAGCAGGCAGTTTCTAGAGCATATCTCCAAAAAAAGATTAGCAGACTCGCAAAATCCATTATGGATTGGACCATGTCTAACAAGATTTGATTTCTCCTCTCTGACACCTCGTTATGTTGTGGTATTTCAGGAGGGGTCCACTATGAGAGAATCCCATTCTCTTTCAGATATGTTAGAAACTCACTGGTGAGGTATTCACCTCCTTGGTCTGATCAAAAAATCTTAATACTCTTTTCAATTTGTTTCTCTACTTCAGTATGGAATCGTTTGAACATTTCAAATGATTCTGATTTATACTTTATAAGATAGACATACCCATACCTAGATAGATCGTTTGTAAACGTAATGAAGTAGTAGTATCTTTCTCTAGCACTTATGTTCATAGGCCCGCATACATCGATATATATTAGACCTAGGACAACATTGGCTCTTTCACTTTTTCTCTTAAAAGATGACTTAGTCATCTTACCAAGTAGATAGAACTCGTAGGTAGGCAATGATTCACAATCATCTATCTCAAAGACACGTTCTTTGATCAACTTGTCAATCCTATTCTTATTCACATGACCAAGCCTACAATGTCAAAGGTAGGATTCACTGACATTATCTAATTTAGGATATTTACTGGGTGTGTACATTACACTAACAGACCGTGATATTATGTATATGTCATATTTCAATTGTCCACGCATAATTGTAGTATCATTTATAATGATATCAACAAAAATCATCCTTTATGATAAACTTGTAATCAAGTTTGGTCAAAAAGCCTACGAAGATGACATTCATCAAAAAGGAGGGACCATAATGACAATCATTTAACATGACACTATTGAACTCAAAAACAAGCTACAAAGTTTTTAAGATCAGAACGGGAACAAGACTTCCATCTCCAATGTTAAGGAACCGCTCGCCCTCTCGAAACTTCCTACTTACTTGCAGTCCTTGCAACGAATTGCATATATTAATAGGACTTCCGGTATCCAATACTCAGATAGTAGTATTAAAAAGAAAAATTACAAGGTGTTATCATATAAGTACCTTGTGAAGCAATCGCTTGCTTCTTTCTCTTATTTTTAAGCCTGTTTGGATCAAGGGTGGCTATGTAAGAAGGACAATTCTTTTTTCAATGATCCAGCTTCTTGCAGAAAAAGTACTCTACCTGGCTCTTATCAACTTTTGACGGTTTGCTCTGCTTGGGATTGGTGGTATGAGATTTCTGCATATTTTTCTTCTTTCTTC
The DNA here is from genome assembly GCF_000442705.2 of Elaeis guineensis. Classification (NCBI taxonomy): domain Eukaryota; kingdom Viridiplantae; phylum Streptophyta; class Magnoliopsida; order Arecales; family Arecaceae; genus Elaeis; species Elaeis guineensis. The sequence goes on along the minus strand of NC_025998.2, from coordinate 111,834,304 downwards.
TCCTAGAGGATTGACGCCCTGTAGTTGAACCTCCCACTAAATTCACTGGCTCTTTCTAGAGCTGGTGATCCTTCTCAAAAGTTTACAGTAATCTTAGCAAACCATGGTAGTTTACCGCAGACTTCGTCATTCTATAATGACTGAGAAAGGATAGGTAAGATTTTGATAGCGAATTGAGGATAGCATCCTTGCCTAACTATTCATACAACGAAAAGCAAAGTTTGCTAAGGCATTCAATCTGCTCAATCATGTACAATATATGATCGGTAATTGAAGTCTCCTCTTGCATTCGGACATTGAATACTGTGCAGAAGGTTTTGTGTCTTTCCTCATCCTCAGAGATATCGAAGGACTCATTCAATATTTGAATGATCTCCTTTGACTGTGCATCCTTGAACTTATGATAAGTTTGTCGTTCATGGTTACCCTCATCACGCAATGCACAGTCATACGGTCATTGAGCCACTTCATGTAAGTATCTCTCATGGTACGAGGAGCATCGACTACAGGTTCTTCAGGTGCCTGATCCGTAAAGACGTACAAAATTCTCTTGTACTCCAAGATGATCTTCAACTTTCGATACCAGCTATCGAAGTTGGATCCGGTGAGCCTATCGCTGTCCAACAGCATACGGAGAGATAGTGTGTTGGTCATAACTGAAAGAAAAAATATTATCCTATTACTATATGAATTATTTTTGATCCTAAAGATATGGACTTTAGTCTAAAGATCCTCCCACTATTTTTACGAATTGGTAGCCTCTACCTTCAATTCGAGAAATTACACTAATTTCTTAACGGGTACTAGAATCCACATGGATTGCATTCGGGCTCGAGTGTGGCTCGGCCAACCCTAGTGCATCCATGGGTAGGTTTATAACCAATAGTTTCTCCAAACAACTTCTACCAATAAGTTTTGCCCCAGGCTTCCCTTCAGCGGGTGTACGGTGCCTCCACTGAAAATTTTGGCTAGGTCCAACCATTAACATGACACACCAAGTATATTCAACAAATGGATGTTCAGGTCCGAGTGTGGCTCAACCAACCTGAGCATTGATCTGAAGATACATCTTGATGGTTATATGATGAATGACAATTCCAATATATAATAGACACCAGACGTGTGGTGCCTCCAATGCCTATTTGAAATATTAGACTCATTATCACATACCTTAATGGGAGGCAATGATCAAGTTATCTCATAACTTTATCCTTTTATGGACCTAATAATTTAGAAGATTTGATTTCATTGATCTGAGAATAAGAGAAGAAGTCAACCTGCAAGCTGCAAATCCTCCTACTGACTTCACCAAGTCATGTAAAGGATTAGATACAAGTTGGTCTAAAGACACCTAAATCAGTCACACTGATTCACTTTAATGGCATGGGTCTGCATGAATCGACTAGTAACCTAATCAAAATATAATCTATCGTGTTGGCCAGATAAGTGAGATCGGTGGGAGGGATATGCCCTTAACTCACCGTTGACATATCTAGGTGAATAACTCCCAATTAAAAATTACTTGATCGAATCTGCCAAACTTATCCTAGATACCAATTGGTTAATTAGTTTTGATTTGGTTCACCAAAAGATTCGGGCTCAACCATAGAGGCATGATCATGGTCTATTTATTAGGGTCAAACATATGGACTTGATCAAACTACAACTATTAAGATTGATTTAGAGAAATACTGACATGATCTAATTCAACACTTGATTAGATTTAATCAATTTCTTTACATGGTCCATATGCATTTCTAACCCTAAGTCTAACCTATTAGAAGGATCTAATTCATGCTAATTTTGCCCATCGATTTATGTGGTGTCTTAATGATCTTCAATTCTTAAATCTAGATCATTTAAAATTTAATTCATAATTAAGTATGTAAACTATGTATTTCAGTCTGTAGAACTATTCTGCAAGAGTTTCAGATGAAGCATACTATATATTTTAATATATAAAAATAAATTTTCATAATATATTTAATAATTAAACATATATAGATATGATCTAAACTTCATACATATATCTCATGTATCATAACAACCTTTAGATCAATACCGATTACATCATATGTAATATGCAATTCAGATCTAAAATAATTTTATATCTGAATTTTATCTTATTGTAATAAATTATAAATTATTTTAGATCTAATCTAAATATATTTATGATCAAAATAATACATAAAAATTAGTTTGCTTTTTTACTTCACGAAATTGGATCACAATGACACCCCTACACATCATAAGAGAACCCATCGAATAGGCAAAAGAGAGATTAATCTCTTCAATCTCCTATGATCAGATGGTCTAGTGATTTCATCAATCTTAATACTAGGCTACTAAAATCTGAAGTCTAATTTTATATATAATTACATCAACATACAATTATTGACAAAACTATTTTATGTCATGAATATATCCTTGATCTTATCAATTATGTTCTTTATCTAATCTAATTAGATTTAATGTATCATATACATCATATCAGATCTGAAACATATCTTATACTGATTATAAAATATTAATTTTAGATTTGATATCATATAAAAAATTAATTAGATGTAAATATGAATGCATAAAGAATAATTTTTTAGTAAAATCTATTTTCATGCAGTGCTGAATTCTGATAAGATTCAGATTTAAATATCCATCAAAACAGATTCAATTTAGATTTAAAATAAATTTTACTTCATAAAAAAATAATATTATTAAAATTTTATTAAAATAAATTTAAAATAAATTTTAATTCACTTTGTTATTCCATCAGAAATTTAGCAATAGCAGAATTTTATTATAACAGACTTATAACAACCTCAATCAACCATTGATTAGGCACCTCTAATCCAATCAAAATTAGATCAAAAATTTTATATAAATATATTTAAATTAGATTTAATATCTTACAAAAAATATTAATTGCATCTTGTTGGTGCAGAATTTCATCGATGCTGGAGAAGTTGGAGTCGAGGGGATCACGGCCGCCGTCAGGACCTGCAAGGAAAGTCTAAATCGGAGTTGGGAGTGCTCCGGCAAGACCCTCCGATGCTCAAGTCAGTACTCTATTGGTGCAGAATTCCACTGATGCTGGAGAAGCTGGAGTCGAGGGGATCACGGCCATCGTCGGGACCTGCAAGGAAAGTCTAAATCAGAGTTGGGGGTGCTCCGACAAGACCCTCCGACGCTCAAGTCAGTACTCTACTTCAATAGAAATGGAGCACTCGAATGAAATTTTAGCAGAGTTTAGAGATAGTGCTTAGAGCTTAGAGGATAATGTATCTGGGGGATCTCTTTTATAGACGGGAGAGTGTAACCGATTGACAGCGACGTCCGTAACTGCCTGGTAGTGGGTCGTTCGGGGCCACATGGAGTTTGTTACAGAGAGTAGTGGTGTCCGTTGTCACGACTTGCCGGAGAATGGTGGGGCCACGTGGAGTTTGTTATAGAGAGTGGAGTGGTGTCCGTTGTCGCGACTTGCTGGGGAGTTCGGGCCAGATGGCAGAAGCTTGGTTGGGATGTCTGGTGGAGCAGAATAGCTCTCTGTCTAAGCAATCTAAGAGAAGCTCAGATATTTTCGAGGTTGCTGATGGGTTCACTGTTGTTGGGTGCCTTAGGCGTTGATGTTGCAGACGAAAGTCATCTGCTGTAGAAACCCGGACGAAAACTTTCTATTGGAGAAATCCAGCTGGAGTCCAATTGCTAGAGAAGTCCGTCTGGAATTTATCTGATGTAGAAGCTTGTCTGAAGACTGTCCGCTGGAGAGGTCCGGTTGCATGAGGAATATGGTAGAAGGTCGACCGATAGTTGAATTCGGAAGGTGCTATAGAAGGTTGATCGATAGAAAAGTCTGGAAGGCATTGTGAAAATTTGTCCGCTGGAGGAGTTTGAAGGACACTGCGGAAGGTCGACTGCTGGAGGGATCCGGAGGGAATTTGTCCGTTGGAGGGGTATGGTTGGCACTGTTGAAGTCTAGTTGGCGCTGTTGAAGGTTGATGGTTGGAGAGGTATGGAAGACACCGGAGACAGTCGGTCACTATAGAAATCCGACTGCTGGAGTCCGTCCATTGTAGAAGTTCGTCTGGAATCCATCCACTGTAGAAGTTTGGACAGAGTCTGGTTCTTGCAGAAGTCTGGAAGGAGGCCGCTTACTGTAGAAGCTCGGATGGAGATCGATTGCTATGAAAGCCCAGATGGAGACCGCTTATTGTAGAAGCTCGGCTAAAGTTCGCTTGCAATAGAAGTTAGGACGGAATTCGCTTATTGTAGAAGCTCGGATGAAATTTAAAAGGCGGTCGATCACTGTAGAAACTTGGATGGAGTCTGGTTACTGTAGAAGTCCTGCTGCTGGAGAAGCCCAGACATTGACGAAGTCCGAAAGAAGCTCGGAGTAAAGTCGATCGTGACAGGAGGAAGTCTGAAAGAGATTCGGAGAGTAGTCGATCACTGTAGAAAATCAGCTGATAGTAAAGCCCAGAGAGCATTTGGAGCAGTCTGATAGATGACTGAAGAAGCTCATTATTGGAAAAATTTGAAGGGTACGATAGGAGTTCGTCCATTGGAGGAATCTGGAGGACACTGTGGAAGGTCGACTGCTGGAGGAGTCCGGATGGTACTGTGGAAGCTCGGACGGTCGAGGGAGTCAGAAAGACGCCGCACAAGGTCGGAAGTCAGAAGAGTCCTGAGAGGGTTGGCCTCTTATGAACTTCGGCTGGGGTTATTTTATACCCAACACTAGTCCTCCTACTTCCGACTTCGAGTTTCGAATGAAGTATAGAAAAATTTTCACAACCGAAGTTACCCCCACTGATTTTCGTACTCGATTGTTTCTAGATTTTTTCAAAATTCTTACTGGAGTGTCACCCCAGATACGACACAATAATGATTCTGTCAATCGTCAGCCATCTGCCATGATGAGTTGGACATGCGGCAGTTGTAGGTTGGCCAAAGGAGATCTGCAATCATTATTGCATGGACCCTGAGGTCTATTTAAACCTGTCCCCCTCCTTCAGGGGTTTCACCTTGCCTGAGATTTTTCTTCGGTCCCCTCTTCTTTTTCGAGAGCTTCGTCCTTCTTCGCATTTTTTTCTGAATTTCTGAACTTCATGAGTCGACCCCCATGAGTCGACTCAATGGCAAACTTGTTATTTTCTCAAACTTCCCACGGGCTCATTGTTTTTATACTGAATCCCTGTTCGTGAGACGACTCATCTTCTCATCGTCTTCCTTCCAAAAGCCGTCTTCTCCAATTTTTTTTGCTCCAAATCCAAGGATCCAATTCGAAGCAATTCTCCCTCCTCCTCTCCACCAAAAATTGCCACCTTGAAAAGGAATTTTTTGTGCTTTCTCGCAGTGTTTGGCGCGGTTGGAACGTGCCCTAGCACTTCACCGATCTTCCAAAATCCACTTCTTTTCTCCACCAAAATCCCTCTTCACTCTCTTGTGATCCCTCCTCCACTCCTCCAAGTCTCATTGCCTGCTACTATATTGAATATGGCTCCGAAGATGAAACTTCCCCAAAGAAGAAAATCAATCTGTGAGCCTGAAGAAATTGTCCGAAAGAAAAGACATGCTCAGTCTTCCACTGATCCCACTCCAGCTTCAGTATCTACTCAAGGTCCCCCTCAATCCTCCCTAAGCCCCAGTAAGAATCCTCTTTCTGATAGAAAAGTTGAAACCGGAAAGAATATAGATTTTCGGTTCTTTGAGAAAGAAGGTTTTACTTTTGCAAGTAAAATTAAAAACCAAGGATGGGAATTCTACTGCTCTCTTAAGGAAGTCACCTATGTTGACCTAGTTAGAGAATTCTACCAGAATCTACTTTATGGAGATGGGTCAGTGACTTCAACAGTCAAGGGAATTGATATCTGCTTGGATTCTAGGATATTGGGAGAAATACTTCAGTTGCCTAGTGAAGGTTACTCTTATATGAAACTCCCAGTAAAAGAAGAGGGGATCAGAATTATTTTAGGAGAAACTTATTCAGGGAGTTTAAACAAATTGGAAGCAAAGATTTTATCCATTGAGATGAGGGTCATGCATCAGATGGTAACAAAGCTCTTCTTTCCTAGGAGTGGTAGGCATGACTTACTTTCCAGCAGAGATGTATGTATCATGTTTCTGTCATCACTCAGACCCCCCTGAACCTCCCTGCACTTATGATAGAGGCCATGAGAGAAACTTTGAACAGATCCAAGGCACACTTGCCTTATGGTATGGCCCTTACTAGAGTATTTAGGAGGTTTGGAGTTAGCTGTGAGGGGGAGGCTTCTACTAAGCTCTCTCATGTGGACACTTTCAACCAACACACCCTGCACCGAATGGGATTTACAAAGACTGATGGTGGTTGGATCAAGGGCTCTGAAGAGAGAGCTGAGGAGAGAGCTGAGGAAAGAGCTGAAGACAGAGTTGAAGACAGAGTAGAAGAAGAAGGTCCATCATCTCCTGTTCATGACTTCAGGGCAGCATCACCAGTTATCCAGTTCATTCCTGATACAGAGGCTGGCCCTTCAGAGTTTACTAGGATGCCCACACCAGTGTATCAGCCAGAGAGCAGAGCACCTCATTCAGAGTTCAGACTGGCTGACGATCAGATCGAGCATATATCACAGTGTGTGGCTTCTTTGCTGTCTAGTCAGTGGAGTAGTACTTCTTTTGCACCTGGAGCCACCTCTTCTGATCAGACCATTACTCCCCACATCTCCACTATGTTTCAGATGATATCTGATCAGTCCATCCGGATCCAGCAGCTTGAGGACACAGTCTGGAGACTGACTGGCAGAGTTCTTGACTTGCAAGGGCAAGTCCTTGCATTGGCCCATCCCAAGCCACAGGAGTCAACTATTGAGGTCACAGACCTCACTGCAGAGGCTGGCAGGCTCAGAGGAGCACTAGAAGGTGGATATGAGTTACTGAGGAAAGAGATCCGAGGATCGAGTGAGCATGCTACCACTCAGTTTACTGCTCTACTATAGTCTGTTTCCAGAGCACTGAACGTACTTGATTCTATTAGACTCACCCTTTCTGTTCAGTCCTTAGCATCTCAGCGTACTCAGCCTCCCAGTTCATCTCGCTCTCCTGCTCGTGCCAGAGGCAGACGGGGTAGAGGACGCACTTCTGATCCATCAGCTTCTCATACCATATCTGATGACTCCGATCCATGACTTATCTTGATCATTATTAGATCCTAGGTGTTAGTGTCTTGTTCTAGGATCTGTATTTTGGGGCCATGTATTGACAATTAGCTGGTTGATTATTATAATATGAACTATGTATTGAAACAATTATGATTTTAATGGAATCATCTTTTACTTATATTTCTACCTTTTGTAATGATGTTGATCATATTTTGGTTATATATATATTCTCCTTGTTGAAATATTATCT